>NC_079169.1:65629322-65921822 GCF_947568905.1 Ostrea edulis | reverse complement strand
GTATTAACTCAGAATTTTTTTAATTCACCCACTTTGGTTGAGCAGGGCTAGAAATAATTACTTTTATTCACTGGTCACATGGGCTGTTAACTCAAATTTTTACTGGTCATTTGATAATGTTTACTTCAGACCAGTGGATATGAAAACGACTGGCCCAAATTCCACATTCAATAATAATGAATCATGTTTATGATCAGGTCTAGTATCTTGTTTAATCAAACTAGCATCAACAGCGAGTTTAAAAAAGTTATAATCTTAACTATGCTTGTCCATGTTTTCACTTAAACTTAGAAAATAGTTGGTGTTATTATTACTTTTTTGTCATTTGTGAAAGTGTAATGTCACTGGATTACGAAAGTGTCACAAATTAGACAACTCATTATAAGAGACTTGCAGCTGAAGACATGTTGAATTTACAGAAGTTTTATATCCACAAATGTAGGGAATATTTCCTCCACAAGTTAATTTCCTGCTATACTGTATAAGATGAAGGTTATTTCTGTATAAGATAAAGGTTATTTCTGTATAAGATAAAGGTTATTTCTGTATAAGACAAAGGTTATTTCTCTATAAGATAAAGGCTATTTCTCTATAAGATAAAGGTTATTTCTCTATAAGACAAAGGTTATTTCTCTATAAGACAAAGGTTATTTCTTCTCTATAAGATAAAGGTTATTTCTCTATAAGATAAAGGTTATTTCTCTATAAGACAAAGGTTATTTCTCTCTAAGATAAAGATTATTTCTGTATAAGATAAAGGTTATTTCTCTATAAGACAAAGGTTATTTCTGTATAAGACAAAGGTTATTTCTCTATAAGAGAAAGATTATTTCTGTATAAGATAAAGGTTATTTCTCTATAAGACAAAGGTTATTTCTCTATAAGACAAAGGTTATTTCAGCACATTGTGACCCATTAGCCTCCTATTTATTCATATCTTTATTCTCTTTCAATAGGCAGATTTGGAGCAGTATTTCAATCTTGCAAAACCAAGCAAGTGTTCTAATGAGACCTGTAACTCTACCAGCTTCAGCCCACTCACAGATACTGGTTAGTAAACATTCAGCCCACTCACAGAGACTGGTTAGTAAACATTCAGCCCACTCACAGAGACTGGTTAGTAAACATTCAGCCCACTCACAGAGACTGGTTAGTAAACATTCAGCCCACTCACAGAGACTGGTTAGTAAACATTCAGCCCACTCACAGAGACTGGTTAGTAAACATTCAGCCCACTCACAGAGACTGGTTAGTCAACATTCAGCCCACTCACAGAGACTGGTTAGTAAACATGGACAATCTGTGTTGTACTTCAAAAAATTGAATTTTAGGGGGCCAGATAAGACCCTAGTCTGTTATACTACTTGAACAATTTTTGTTTAGAAATGATGATTGAGACATACCTGTATTCAGTGATTTTACTGGAGAACTTGTCGTGTTGTCAACATTTTCTATAGAGGATATAATTTTATGAACTTTTTTCTGTACATCAAATTCCCTTGAATATTCTCCACAAACATTTGGTCTCGCAGTTATTTCTTTCATTCGGAATCCAGAAGAAGTATAGTGTTCCTTGAATAAAACACAGACAAAGGCTGGTGTAGTGGAAATGCTATTAACAATTAAGTATGCTGTTATTTTATATAAACATTGATTTTCCAAAACAATGAATTTTGTAAGTTACAAGTTCCCAGATTTTTCTGTACCCACCAGGTGGCCAGCCTCAGAAGTGTTGTAATTATCAGGAGATCAAGATTCAGGAGCAGGTTCAACGTCTGGCAGTGGGGACCATCCCAAGGTCAATGTGGGTGGTGGTGCTGCATGATTTGGTGGACCGGTGTAAAGCAGGCGATGATGTCATCATCTGGTCAGTCTGAACACTTCTTGTTGGATCTTTTTTTCATGAAGAATGAAAAAAGGCAGGAAAGGTCAATGACTCCGTTCAAGTGATTTATGTCAATAATCAACAATACCACAAAATAGTGACACAGATATTTTGAAAGGGTTTCATTGTCTTGAGCTCTTACAAAGTGTGAAAACATCAGATCTGGTCTGTAACTTATATCCAGCCCATATCTTTTCCAACATTTTAGCTCACCTGAGCTGAAGGAGTTGCATGTACTTCCTTTAATTAAGTCTGTCATCTGTCAACTCTTCACTTTTTTGAATTCCTCAAAAACATGTCAAATTTATAATAGTTGTGCATTTTGTTTGAATCATAACCCCAGAACCACTAGAAGGGATTAAATTATAAAAACATTAAATGTTCTAAACTTTTGAGTTTTTTTTTATATCGTGTGAACATTGTTGCCTATGGGCCTCTAGTTGTGTCTTTAATTTTCTAGTGGCACAGTGAGGCGAAGATGGCGTCCTACAGCTGTTGATTCTAGATGTGACATAGAGATGGTCTTAGAGGCAAACCACATACTGGTCACTAATGAACAGAGGAACACCGTGCTGGTCACTCAGGAATTGGTAGGTTAAAGGTCGTCTATATCAGAGTCCAGGACAAACAGAGGAACACTGTGCTGGTCACTCGGGAATTGGTAGATTAAAGGTCATCTTTATCAGAGTCCAGAACAAATTGAACATGTATGTCGATAATCTTGAATAAATACTACATGTAGAGATATTGATGGACTGATTCATGGCGAAGAATATTCGCAGGGACAAAGGTTGTCTCAAACCTCGTGAAAATTTCTTGCTTACAAATTAAAGTTGGTGTACAGTATTTAAAGCAAATTTTTCTTGTTTCTTCAAAGTTAACCAATGCATGTTTTTTGGCATTCATATAAGATGGATTGTTCCTATTGGAAGACTAATTTTCCTGATAAAATGTTTGATTTCAGAAGTCAGAGATTATGAAGTTCTGGGAGGACAACAGGATGGACCCCCTGAGGGCCAGGAACCAGATTTTGGCCAGTTTTTGTCCACAAGTATACGGACTGTATGTGGTGAAACTGGCCGTCGCACTATCACTAGCAGGAGGGGTGCAGGTAGAAAATCATCATCCAAAGTAACGTTAGGGTCACTATCAAATCACCAGCAAATAATCTCTACAAGAATTACAGTATTTACATATGTATATTAAACATTGGTGCGAGATCTTTATCATTGAATTTGACATATAATATCATATGTGACAGTTTGATTTACGTTTAGTCAGCAGTTCTAGTTTTGTCATGTTCATAGTCAGCATTAACCAACTGTTGTTTTTTTTTTTTTTTATTTAGCGCATAGATGAGTCAGGCACCAGAGTCCGTGGAGAGATCCACATGCTTTTAGTAGGAGATCCAGGTAAACAGACAGACATATAGATTATACAAATTATTTACAATCTCTATTGGTAAACAGACAGAATATATAGATTATACAAATTATTTACAATCTCTATTGGTAAACAGACAGAATATATAGATTATACAAATTATTTACAATCTCTATTGGTAAACAGACAGACATATAGATTATACAAATTATTTACAATCTCTATTGGTAAACAGACAGAATATATAGATTATACAAATTATTTACAATCTGTATTGGTAAACAGACAGAATATATAGATTATACAAATTATTTACAATCTCTATTGGTAAACAGACAGACATATAGATTATACAAATTATTTACAATCTCTATTGGTAAACAGACAGACATATAGATTATACAAATTATTTACAATCTGTATTGGTAAACAGACAGACATATAGATTATACAAATTATTTACAATCTGTATTGGTAAACAGACAGACATATAGATTATACAAATTATTTACAATCTGTATTGGTAAACAGACAGAACATATAGATTATACAAATTATTTACAATCTGTATTGGTAAACAGACAGAACATATAGATTATACAAATTATTTACAATCTCTATTGGTAAACAGACAGAACATATAGATTATACAAATTATTTACAATCTCTATTGGTAAACAGACAGACATATAGATTATACAAATTATTTACAATCTCTTTTAGTTTGTAGTTTTTTTTTGTCTCAGCACATTCTAAAAATCATTTACAAAACAGATAGGTAATATCAAGACTTGATTTTATAATGCTCCTGCAAACAAAGTTTTGATGGGTGTATTTGAATCACATGTCTGTCTGTAGACATTTATTATCTGGAGATTTTCTTTTCTGTTAGTCTGGACACACACAGGTGTACAATGCACTCCAATCTAATTAGAATTAGATGTTAGATCCACTCGCGTACCTGCACACATAACGTTATGTATGCGGGTACGTGAGTGGATCTAACATCTAAAAACTTTGTATTTTTATGTACAGTAATATCTGAATGCTGTCATATTTTTGCAACATGGAGAGATGCGATGTCCATAATACACAGGTTGTTTTTGACAAGACAGTTTTTGTCTTACCCCTGTCCAAAGTTATTTGAACAATATTTAAGTGTGTGTAAAAAATCATATGGAATTTGAGTAGCAAATTACAAGGTAATTTAGAAAATGTCATAGTCATTTGGAGAAAAATGTATGTAATTGTCTTCATATTTGACCAGAAGGTTGTCGATATGAAGATTTTTGCCTGATCCTGACCGATGAAGGGGGGGGGGGGGGGGGGGGGGGGTATAAGATCACAATGATAGTTCTAGTTTTAAAAAAATTACGGTATTTTGGGTAGTTTTTGGCATCAAGAATATTTGTTTGACTTGTCTCAGCAAAGTAGTTTGAAATATTGGTGTTTTATTTCTTGGCAGACTTTTATTAGGTCACCTGAATTCATTCAGGTGACCTATTGCTATCTGTTTTTGTCCGTCGTCGTTCGTCGTGCGTTAACATTTGAACATTTTCAGCTTCTTCTCTGAAACCCCTGAACCAATTTCAACCAATTTTGGCATATAGCATCTATGGGTGGAGGGGAACAAAAATTGTGAAATTCGTGGTCCCTGCCCCCCTGGGGCCTGAGGGGTGGGGCAAAAACCATCAAAATGAGTGTCATTTTAAAAAATCTTCTTCTTTACTCCTGGACATCAAGAAACCAAACTGTGGGCATAATTATAATGAGTGTTGAGCCCTTTACCAAAATTGTGAAATTCATGGCCCCTGGGGCAGGGGTTCTTGTGTTAGGGTGGGGCTCTATTGGTCATATAGTGAAAGTGTAGAAATTCTTTGAAAATCTTCTTCTCTGTCTCTGGGTATGAAGTAGACAAACTAATAGCATGGTAATGATGAGCAAGGATGCCTCTTTATACCTCCCGCAACAAGTTGTGGGGGGAGGGGGGTATACTGGAATTGGGTTGTCCGTCTGTCCGTCCGTCTGTAGACGCAATGGTTTCCTGGCTCTAAAGCATTATCCTTTCCACCTACCGTCACCATATCATATATATGGACTACCCATGGGATGAAGATGTTCCCTATCGATTTTGGGGTCAAAAGGTCAAAGGTCAAGCACACTGGACATCGAAGTAGCAATATGGTTTCCGGGCTCTAAAGCGTTATCCTTTCCACCTACAGTCACCATATCATATATATGGATTACCCATGGGATGAAGATGATCCCTATCGATTTTGGGGTCAAAAGGTCAAAGGTCAAGCGCACTGGACATTGAAGTAGCAATATGGTTTCCGGGCTCTAAAGCGTTATCCTTTCCACCTACAGTCACCATATCAAATATATGGACTACCCATGGGATGAAGATGTTCCCTATCAATTTTGGGGTCAAAAGGTCAAAGGTCATGCGCACTGGACATCGAAGTAGCAACACTAGGAAAAGAGGTAGTTTATACCTATTACCAACACCCTTTGGGAGATTGGTGTAAGCGGGGGGTATTCTTAGTGAGCATTGCTCACAGTACCTCTTGTTATACCCCCCGCAACAAGTTGTGGGGGGGGTGGGGGGGGGGGGGGTGGGTGGGGTATACTGGAATCGGGTTGTCCGTCTGTCTGTCCGTCCGTCCGTCTGTAGACGCAATGGTTTCCGGGCTCTAAAGCATTATCCTTTTCACCTACTGTCACCATATCATACATATGGACTACCCATGAGATGAAGATGTTCCCTATCGATTTTGGGGTCAAAAGGTCAAAGGTCAAGCTCACTGGACATCGAAGTAGCAATATGGTTTCCGGGCTCTAAAGTGTTATCCTTTCCACCTACAGTCACCATATCATACATATGGACTACCCATGGGATGAAGATGTTCCCTATCGATTTTGGGGTCAAAAGGTCAAAGGTCACGCGCACTGGACATCGAAGTAGCAATATGGTTTCCGGACTCTAAAGCGTTATCCTTTCCACCTACAGTCACCATATCATACATATGGACTACCCATGGGATGAAGATGTTCCCTATCGATTTTGGGGTCAAAAGGTCAAAGGTCACGTGCACTGGACATCGAAGTAGCAATATGGTTTCCGGGCTCTAAAGCGTTATCCTTTCCACCTACAGTCACCATATCATACATATGGACTACCCATGGGATGAAGAGGTTCCCTATCGATTTTGGGGTCAAAAGGTCAAAGGTTACGTGCACTGGACATCGAAGTAGCAATATGGTTCGGTTTGTCATGCCATTTGTTTTTTACACTCAGAAAAGAGGTAGTTTATACCTATTACCAACACCCTTTGGGAGATTGGGGTAAGCGGGGGGTATTCTTAGTGAGCATTGCTCACAGTACCTCTTGTTAAAAATTGTGAAATGCATGGCCCCTGGATCAGGGGTTCTGGTTCTAGGGTGAGGCTCTATAAGTCATATAGTGAAAATGCATTATTTCTTTGAAAATCTTCTTCTCTGTCCTTGGGTATTAAGTAGACAAACCAATAGCATGGTTATGATGAGCAAGGATGCCTCTTTCAAAATTGTGAAATTCATGGCCCCTGGGTCAGGGGTTCTGGTATTAGGGTGGGGCCCTATTGATCATATAGTGAAAATGCATTTTATTTCTTTGAAAATCTTCTCCTCTGCTACTGGGTATTAAGTAGACAAACTAATAGTATGATAATGATGATCAAGGATGCTTCTTTCAAAACTGAAATTTATGGCCCCTGGGTCAGGGGTTCTGGTGCAAAGGCAGGGCTGACCACATAGCTATTCAATGTTTCTTCCATCCAAAAGTAAAATTCTTATATTTAAACACAAACCTAATTCAAACATTGGAAAGTTGTTACATGATACTCAGGTGACCTATAAGGCCCCTGGGCCTCTTGTTTGATTAATTATCATCATCCACCAAAATGCATTAAAAAAAATCCACTGCACGAGAAATACCTGCTACATGGTAATGCATTGTAGGGAAACAGTTTGAGATGAAGTAGTTTACTATGTTTTTATAATTTTAGGTACAGGAAAGTCGCAGTTTCTGAAATATGCAGCCAAGATAACCCCCAGGTCCGTGTTGACCACTGGGATAGGGAGTACTAGTGCTGGACTGACGGTCACAGCTGTGAAGGTGATAAGTCGTATCCAATTCTGAACTGTACTTAGTGAATAATTGATGCAGGTAATCTGGGGAAGGGGTGGGGTTATAAGTTGTCTTTGGTACATATCAGCAATAGCATTATGTAAATTTTACTTATATGTAAATTTAAATATTTGTACAATATAGGAACACACTGATCAATTTATATGAGACTAGTTTATATGTCAAAGAAATTTTCCTATAAGGTTTATAAACCTCATGTTTACATCAATATCTGCTCTTACCTGTATCAACTTTTTTCGCATTTAAAGAGGTTCACACATGAGATTTGGAGTAATGTGAATTTTTTGGGAAGTATATTTCTGATTCCTATTTGGAGGACAATACGCAAGATCGCGACTACTTTTTCTGTCTTGGTTTTAAATTTTACTTTCCCCTTTCAAAGTCTCGTGAGACCCAGAGTTTGCGAGAATTTGGGCATGTTGGTAAATAATACCAGTTCTGCAACTTTTGTCGTGATCGATTCACCCGATTTTAACAATGGTGTATTGTCATTGCATTGCAGTAGACTGTAGTTAATGATTCAAGAAAGAAACATAATACGCAGAAATATCCACAACTGATAGATTTTAATGGAAATGTGGTGGATTTTTTCCCACTGCTGTCAGCCAGGAAATTCCCAAAGCTGAGAAGAGCTTGCGTCAAAATATATAGCTTCGCGAGCTAAATTCAGAAGTTCATTTTTCCTGTATCCAGACGCTTTTACACACCTTTCATCTAAAAATGCTTTTAATTGTGGAAAGCACGTGGAGGTTAAATCGTCTTCCGATGCCATGTTTTGAATAAACAAAAAATGCCTAAGATCGACATGATTTTCTGGACTTCTTTACAAGAGAGTTCCGCTAACTCGGTATTTACGATCTTGCGTATTAGGAGATTAAGAAGAAGAACTGGGGTCACAATGCTTGATATTGAGCTACGTGTACAGTGTTCTAAACATGACCTTTTTGCACTTAAAATTGATACAAGATATATTCAATTAAACTTGATTTGTCTGTTGGTGTCAACACAACAGCAACACAAATCAATCATTACATGAAATAGATACATTATCATGTCTTTTAACAAGACATATTAAAAAAAAAAGAGTCTAATACAAGTAATGGAAATAAATAGTGACCTTTTTGCACTTGATATACGAAACAATTCATGATATCAAATTTTAGAGTTTTAAAGGACATGTATTAGGAGTAATGTCAATTTCTATAATTTCACATAATTTTCAAGGTCTTTGTCTTAAAATTCAAAATGGAACTCGAAAAGTTGGGGGTTAATAGATATCAAATTTTTAAATCATTGGAGAAAATACTGAATTTTTATACAAAATTTGAAAAATTGGTGTTCTGTTTGGGAAAATATATCAACCAAATTAATAAATTACAACATTTGAACTAGTTCCAAATCTCAACTACTTGTATCATAAATTATAAAACTGAAATACACGTAAAGGAGTATAAAAATAGAAGATAAAATTGGATGAAACTGAAGCTGTAATATGCAGATTTAGAACTTTTTGATTAATCAATCCCTCCACCACAAAGTATAGTCCCTGCCAAGTTTAACCAAGTTTTTATTTTTCTCATTCGCTGTTAACATAACATAGAGAACATATTAAACAAGCATTCAAAAACAATATTCACGCATGCACAAGTAATTCATATAAATATATATTACAATTTTGATAATGAATAAATACAATGATAGACTATATATACATTTAACCCGGAGGGTTTACTCTCTCGGTAATTAATTGTATGTATTTACACAATTTTAAAAGTAATTTTTCAGTTTTGGATGCAAATAGATTATGAAATTTTATAACATTAGGTCTAGTATGAAATATTTCTGGTATATAATGTCGCCTAATATCATTTAAAGCAGGACAAATAAGAATATAATGTATCTCATCTCCATTATCAGAACTGCAAATATTACATTTTCTTTGATTTGGATCTATATCTAGCCACCTTCCCATTTCTATGGGTAATTTATGATTTGTGGTTCTAATCCTGGTTAATATACGTTGTTTATGTATTGAAATATTTGTCAATATATATTCTTGACATTTAAAAATAAGATTTGTAAAAAGTCTGTAAGTTATACCTTTAGAAGATTCGTTGCATTTAGATACCCAGTCTTGAATAAACTGATCTTTCAATCTTTGTTTAACATGACAGATAATCCAGTTAGTATTCATTTTGTCAACATTATACAATACAGTAGATATTCCACAGTCATCTAATATTTTGCCAAAACTCTTTCAAAATTTGAACTGACACAAAAATTTTCAACTGGATAGGGTTCATTTATAGATGTGTAATATGTTTGCACCAATGGAATCAGTATTGAACCAGTAAATTTTTAGTTATAGCATCCGGTACAGTTGTGCTCAAAACCTCAGGAGCTAACTTCCTTAAATGATTTTCTTTGGGCTGCAAAATATAGATAACTCGTAAACAGAGGTTTAACTTCTTTAAAAAAAAACCACCCACCTTCAATCACATTCAGTTTTGAGAAATATCAATGACATCATCACCCTAAACATTTTGTGAAGTTTGTTTTTAAAAATGTTGATGAAATACATGTAGTTTATAGGAACCTGTTTTGCCCACGGCGTTGTATCTTATGAATTGCCATCTTCAACATGAATTTTGCTATTTAATAGAATTGTCAATTAACAGGACGGTGGGGAGTGGCAGTTGGAAGCCGGAGCCCTTGTGTTGTCAGATGGGGGATTGTGTTGTATTGATGAGTTCAGCAGCATTCGTGAGCACGACAAGGCCAGCATTCACGAGGCCATGGAGCAACAGACTATCAGTGTGGCAAAGGTAAGACTCCATTCTGTAGAAGTAAGAAACGAACATTCATAATCGTTATGTTAAAGTGTGAAAATTTATTATTGCTCTAACGAGACACTACGAGGCATTTTATGAAAAATGTTTGTAAAATATTTTTGTAGCTTTCATCAGTTTTATTATGAACTTAGCAAATTAAATTATAAATGGTCCATCACCACAGGCAAAATTTAACCTGTTGATATAAAATCCACGGTAAAAGAAACACCTACAAGCTAAAATCATTGCTCTTTTTCATGTTTTACCTGTATTTAAATCAATGATTTTTTCCCCATGATTACTGAGCCTAGTGGGTCAAACAGCCATTACTTGGACAAGTCACTGACGTAGGTCATATCGTGCTGTGTCAGGTCTCTTGACCATCGTTCCTGTAATCCTTCACATGTGTACCACAGGTCGAGGTTCAAAGTCTTCCCATTTCATACCATATGTCTATTTTTTGTATCATAATGGGATGTCTGACCTTTAAAGCATTTATTTAATTCTGATTTTCTAACAAATACACTTTATTATAAAAGAAATAGACGGATAGAAACGGTTGTTTAAGTTTGTCGTTCATGTAAGGGTTTATATGATTCTGAGTGCACGTTTAAAAACAACAAATGATGCATCACCATAGAGAATGGATACAAGACGATCGTGAATTGTAAATCACCACTCGTTAAGATTTTCGAGTGTCCACTATTTTCACTCACAATTTTTTCTAATTAACTCACATTTTGTGAGTATTTCTTGCTAATTTTACCCCTGTCCATTAGAAAAACATAGGAACATCCCATCTGTGAAATGTTACAACTCTCTAATGTCTGTTTTGTTAGTTTCTTCCATTGTCTGTTATTTATTTCACATAATTTATTGTCTTCTATCCTCCTACCTACACTGTACTACACATCAGATGTAAATAGAAATCATGTGATGTAAACTTATCTTTAATGAACATGAAAATCTTGGAAGGTTTTTAACAAGTGTTTGATGGGTGTTTAATGCTGATTAATGGTACAGTATCTTTGGTGATTACAAATGTACATAGTTTTTATTCCTGTATTGATATATGACAGGTGCTTTTGAGCCACAATGCTTCTTTAAGTGACATATATACATGTACATGTAAGTACTCTTTAATGATATATATTTCATATGTATGTATATTTCTATAGAAAATGAATTTTTGTAGGCCGGCATAGTTTGTAAACTGGACACTCGAACTACTATTCTAGCAGCAACCAATCCCAAAGGTCAATATGATCCAAATCAGGTGGGTCATTTACACCTGTACCAGTAACTCTCCTGACTTTGTGTGAGAAAAGTTTGCTTTTGTTGTCTTCCCTCTTCTTCAGGACTATCTACATGTATGAACTGTTCCTATACTCATGTTCTGAGATAATGCTTTATGTAATTTGCCAGTGTGGAAGTGATGTCTTGTTTAATCTATAATCAGTTTTTAAAATTCAGTGCATTGATATTTTCACAATTTTTTTTTTTTTGTTATTCATTATGAAAATGAATAAAGCAGCTTTGAAAGATGGCAACAAAATATATTTTGTAAATGTCACCATAATTTGTGTGTTACAGAGTTTAAGTGTGAATATCGCCCTGGCCAGTCCACTGCTGAGCAGGTTTGACCTTGTTCTGGTGTTACTGGATTCTCAAAATGAGGAATGGGACAAAGTGGTTTCTAGCTTCATTCTAGAAAACAAAGATCCTTTAGGTAATGTAATATTTCATTTTAGAAAACAAAGATCCTGTAGGTTTATCATGTAATATTTCCGTTTAGAGAAAGAATATTACTAAAAAATGGGAAAAGTTTGCAGTGGTTTAATTTCTTCCAACTTTATGAAGGCAGTGATTCGCAAACTTAAACCATCATAGAAATAATTAAGAAACCCTATTACTACATGGAAATCTATAGAAATAATTAAGAAACCCTATTACTACATGAAAATCTATAGAAATAATTAAGAAACCCTATTACTACATGAAAATCTATACTATATGTATTGACCTTTTCCACACTTATGTATCAACATCTTAAGTTATTTATTGTATATATAGATTTATAATCTCGATGATAGAGAAAATAGGATATGGTTTAGCTGGCTGACTGTGTAAATTACTCAATGCAGAACTTTCGGGATGTGCCGGAACAACCGATTATATTTGACGTTTATACACCACAGTCACTTGATAATAACAAATTGTAGGGTAAAGTTGACATCGATACAAATGGTGTTTCACTAGCAGATGGTCCGTAAAGAGCTATGCGCTGTCTTACGATGACGATCCAAGTCACACTATTAGTGCTTAGTACTTGGGTGTAAATTAGATGAAAGGGAAAAGGCACATTTAGACGCATATCATTGGGTGCAAGGTGTGAAGTTTTACTGATATCCTCAAGATATTCCCTAGACTTATTTCCCTCGCCAACTCACATAATTTAATCAAATGCATTTTCCTATAAAATGGTTGTAGTGACTCCTTTCTTTTCAAATTAACATTTAAATACAGGAATTTGATAATTGAAGTATTTGAAGTATTCCATGTTTGTTTACTTTGTTGTTATTGTTATCCGGAAGTGACATGCCCTACAAATTACGTTAAACACTTGATAAAAGTCAAGAGTGGATCTGTATCTCGAAAGTCCCGTATTAGAAGATTAGTTTGTTATATAGGAGATAAAGGGAAAGGCAACCCTAACCACACTGTTTCCTTTATGAATAGAGTATTACTTACTGATATCGTAAATGGCAGTCTTTAGCAACAAAAATCCTTGCTTAACAATTAAATCAATATTAATCTATCATATATTTAAAATTACCCGCCGGTAAGAGAGCGGCCATTGAAGTTTGATTTATGATGTCACACCGTCGCTTCCGGTTTATTTCATCAGCAGCTCTGTAAACATGACAAGTCACGAACAGTTAAATTTGGAGCTGTATAGATTTGAGCCCATTCTTTCGCAAGAAGAAATTAAGAAAAGAAGACTTTCAGTTGTGTTGCAGACCTGGCAGATAGTACACATTTCTTCGTACAAATGTTTCGAACCTGAACTTGTCATTACGCAAATGATCAATCCACAGTGTACATAGCCTTTTCTTTTCAGATCTCTTGGTTGGGTCAGGAATTTCGAGGAAATTTTTTTCCACATCTCCCTTTTGCATTAGTGTAATTAACTGCTTGACAGGAAGGCATCAACCTATTTATTCGTAAAATGTACCTCATGCACATCTTTGATGATCTTAGAATCTCATCAAAACCGGAACAGACGGTATGACGTCAAAATTATTGATTTTTGTGGTCTTGAATACAAGAGTTCCACATCATGACAGCCTCTATAGAAGGTGGGAATTTCAATTTTTCATGTTTTCAAAGTACTAAAACTTCTAGACCGTATATCAACAGAATAGTATGACAAATTTTTATCATATAATTAATCATATCGTAACATGTAAAACAAAAAAATTTGGGTTGCCTTTCCCTTTAATTATCATTATTGAGTACCCAAGTGCGTAAATCTACACAACACATTTTCCTTTTTTTAAATTTTTTTTTGAAATATTACTCCAGACAATTTGGGACAGTGCAATTTATTAATTAACCTACTGGTAGGGCTATAACATATAAACGATAACTCTTAGACATACTTTTTGCTGAAATCAATAGATGCTATTTGTGTCAAGGACATAGATTTTCGAAAAAGGAAATTTAAAATAAAATTGAACTCTCATAAACATGGCTATGGTTAGAATTCATGAAATTGAGCCGTAAGTACTGAAGGTATTGTTTATAAACATGCACAACTAACTTCTCTTGCACCTCACACACTATGAAAATTTCATTGTGTAATTTCTTTTCCAGGTGACATTGACCCCAAGACAATATGGAGCATGGAGAAAATGCAAGCTTATCTTTCTTTGATAAAAACCATTAATCCTGAACTCACCCCGAATGCTATAAGGTGAAGCTCAAACTTCATGATTTATATTCTGTAAACCTATATGAGGTTTCTTAAGTAGCACAGTGGTCATGTATATTTCCCCACGGTTTCAATTCTCTTTATTGGCAGTGGTTGTTTATGAGAGGATGTGGTGGTTACACATTTAAAGGTTTTTCTCCGGCTTCCTCCCACACTAATGACCCCCCCCCCCCCCCCCCTCCCCCAACTTTTATCTGTGCTAAACAGTCGGTACCTCTCTTGATATTTCATAGGCTGTCGTGGTATTTACCATCTAAGCTGAATAAGGATTTGTACATTTATCTACAACTACTTTGTAGCTTGTTTAAGTGTGATGGTTGCATTAGTTAACCAGAATTAAGATTGGATAACAGTACATGTATTATTAATTATGTAATGAATATATCTTACCAACTGCATTTTTGTTTTTAAAATAACAAATAATTTAATATATGAGAAATAAAACTTGCACCTGATTTTGAGCAATCATATAAGATACACACTGACCTGAAACAACTATGACGTCACACACAAGTGACGTAAGAAATTTTATAGTGCGTGTATTTGTCTTCAATGTATTGTCAGTGGTAGCCATGTATACATAAAAATATAACCAATGTTTTGTCCACATGCGGTTTTATGGTGGTCAGACGGGTTCAGTCGCCAGTGGCATGATAGCTCAATTGGTGGAGTATCTGACTAGTAATTCTGGGAACCTGGGTTCGAATCCTAGTCTGGTCCATTGCATTTTTTCCCTTCCTGTTACATTTGGTGCCACTGATTGCCCCTAGACTTGCAGGTTTGCCTGCCAGGGGGTAAAGATCCTGGGTTAATACATGTACCTTTAAGTGTGAAGACACTTAAAGAGGGAGGAATGTGGCAGTCAGTCATGTTCGATCACTGTTGGCCAGATAGCTTAGTTGGTAGAGCACCTTACTTGAAATTCGGGGGGCCTGGGTTTGAATCCTCGTCTGGTTGGTTGCATTTTCTCCCTGTTTTAACTGTTGGAAATTTATTTCTTTGACTGGATTTTTCAACTGTGTTACTGAGTAGTCTGCCACTTCTAAACCAAATTAAATGTGAGAAAGGAAATAACTCTTCTATTAATTGGTATAAGGACTAATGGCTACCACTGACAGTGTATGGAATGTATGTGGTCTTCATGTGATCAGTGTAAACCAATGATACTATTGCAATTTTTGCAGGAGGGAAGATAAATGTTAATGTAAATGCTTTACGTTTAAGGGTCTTGGGGCAGTATTACAAAGCACAGAGATTAGCAGATGACCGCAATGCTGCCAGAACCACTATGCGCCTACTCCAGAGCATGATTCGACTCTCTCAAGGTAAAACGCTGTATTCTTTTTGTTTAATTAAAAGATCTAGGTTAAAACTATGGGACTAAAAGAGGTTAAGGTCATACATTTGTCTCAAGGTCAAATATGCTGAAATTGAACCTGACCATAATCTGAATGTAGTTTGTCATAAGTACATATTTTTTGTTAGCTCTCCTTAGCTGAAAGCTCAAGAGACCTTTTCTGTTTCTTTGCAAACTTAGTCTCTGATCAAAAATCTGCTGGGAGTCTGATAGTTGTTATTCAGTTAATAGACTTCTCATATTTTCAACTTCTTGAGAACCAGTGGGTCAATTTGACCAAGGGATTTATAAAGGAAAATCTTCACAATAACCATGATGGTATAAAATGTCAGTTCACATGCAAACATCTTCATGTAGTGCACATTCATGTCGCTTCACAGTACACAGCATGACCTGCTAGGCTAGGACAGGGCCACAAAGCGGGTTAAAAAGGTCTACAAAGGAAATATTCAGAAAATCCTCTCAAGAAGAGCAAGGATACAGTTTATCAATATGCAAACATCCTCATGTAGTGTAGATTCAAATGGCCTCCACCATGACCCCTAGTTTGGCAACAGAACAAATTCAAGTTTTACTTTGGGAAAAATACAACTGTTTGGGTTAGGGATTTGACCCACGAATCTGTTGGATGAATGAAAGGTTGTTAAGAGTTTTTAAAATCTTTGTAAGCTATACATGTACCTACTGTGAAAGTATATTAAAAGTTATGTAGAACATAACAGATTAGTCCTTACCATGAAAGTTGTGTTTTTGGTTGTTTGAGTTTTCTTTTGAAATTGAAAGGTTGTTGGGTGTTTGGAATAATTTAAATGTAAAATTCATCAACAGTATTACTGATAAAAAGTCATATGCAAAAGCGTCCAAAAACAGATTTGACCATGAATATAGATTTAAATCTAGAAGCATTGATAACACCATCACTCAGTGTAATATAGCCTCAGAATTCATCCCTTACTGTTGTCTTCACAGCTCACGCTAGGTTAATGTTCCGAGATGAAGTCACTGTGGAAGATGCAGTTGTTGCAGTCACACTCATGGAATCCACCATGCAGGTACTTGTTCTGTGTGTAGTTATCTACCATGCAGGTACTTGTTCTGTGTGTAGTTATCCACCATGCAGGTACTTGTTCTGTGTGTAGTTATCCACCATGCAGGTACTTGTTCTGTGTGTAGTTATCCACCATGCAGGTACTTGTTCTGTGTGTAGTTATCCACCATGCAGGTACTTGTTCTGTGTGTAGTTATCCACCATGCAGGTACTTGTTCTCCATGTAGTTACAGTTAACCCTGCCACTTTGGAGACCCAGGCAAGTTGTTCTCTCCTTGACCTAGATAATCAATCCCTTGAGTTGACCTAGATAATAAATCCCTCGAGTGGGATTTCCTTATCCCACTTCAATACTCGTGATAAGAATCTTATGATCTTTGATGTTTACTGGAATGCAAGTGTGTAAACTAGAGCAATACAGAAAATCTGAAGTTTTTGCGATCCTTTCCCGTGATTCATTGTCCATCCTGTAATTTGATTGGTTAAGCAAAATACTTTATTTTTCAACAATATATGTTGCTTCATTGCACATTGTAACATCCTTAAATCTTGATGTTTTGTTTAGAATTTATCTTTAAAACAATATTAGAACCCTGCATTGAAAATGTGGAAGCCCTTAGTAATCACATTTTCTGTCTGTCTAGTAGGTGTACAAGAACTCAAAGTTTTTCTACTGTAATGTTTTCAAAGTTTGTATAGAAGTACTTTACAATAAGAGAAAGACTTGAATTTTGGGATTACATTGCTATGTACATGTAAGTCTAATTGTATATCTATTGTGACACAATAACTCTAACAATTTTTATCATAACGATTTCAAATTTTATATTAAAGAAAGTAGACCATAAAAGAAAGACACCTTAGGGTCCCACATTGAAAATTAGGAAGCAATATTTAAATCACATTGTCTGTCTGTTCATCGTCACTTTTGTTGTGACAAGGTATATGGAATAGTTTTCAACATGAAGCTTTCATATCTTACACAAAAGTACCATATACTCCGTTTTTTGTATTTTGAAATTAGCAATTAGTCAAACCTGTATTAAGAGACTGTCCAACGGAGAATGGAAAAAAGGTCACATATGACAGGTGGTCTCTTAATACAGGTTGCCTATTTTCCGCAGTTAATGGATAAAATTTCGCAAATGATTTGTACAATGGAGAAAATGACTACTTGTATTTGGAATTTATCATTAAGAATATCAAGTACGGTTTTAATAGTTGTAAAATAAAATTAATAATACACTGTAGTTAAAAATCTAGAATACAATGTGTATCATAATTTTTTATTCATCAGAAATTACATTTAATCTATTTAACGTAGTTCCACACTCGTGTGACGTCATAGGATTTTGCAAAGTCAATAATTTAATGATAGGAACATAAATTTTGTTGGAATCTTTTTCAATAGTTATTGTAAAAAATCTTGTTAGCCATAAAATATTTCAAAATTCTTAGTTATATTTGAATAGTCAATTATATGTTTCAAAATATTGAATCCAAGGACAATAACTCTGTTTTCATTCAATTATTTATCAAGTCCATAATGCGATATATTTCCTTTATTTTTGACAAACACTTTACCAAGGTGATAAGGAATCATTATCTGTGTTTTTTCATGAAATTACATACAATTTTAATCCCGAGTGATTTAAATAGCTCAGCTGTATGGTGCCAGACTTCAGTTTTTTATGGGGGCATACATAATCTGGAAGCTATAGATTTGAAATTATTAAGGAAAGGTATGGATTTTTCCCCATGAATAACTATAACAGATGTAACTCTACTAATATAAACAGAAAAAATGATATGTAAACCATGCTATAAGGAAAATGCGTCCACATTTGTTTGTTTTTTAACATTTTGGGGAATAACGCTAATTTAATAATTTTCCACATATTATTCTAAAACTTGATGAACATATTGAAAATGACATGTGTTTTAGTTATTGACATGTTTCCCGATAAATAAATGCAATTCAAAAAATATTTTGTTGTTTTTATATTAAAATAAAAACAAACTACTGTTTCCAATGAATTTCATAAAAATCTACATCGGAGTATATGACTTTAGTGATGTATGTAATGAAAATTAATATGGAAACCCTTAACTGTTTTGCCTTTTTTCATTACTCTGAATGTTAATTTATTGATTCCAAACAAAAAAATGCTACCTAAACCCCACAAATCCAGGACTAAGGACCTACCTTAAGAATGATAAACTTTGCATGCATTTCATATTATACATTTACATGAGATTTAAAAATTATTTATGAACTGCATGTAAATTTTCTAAAACTTATAAGCAATTTGTTGTAAAGGGTATTTATGTATAGCCTACTTGTACAGTGTAACTAAAAAATGCAATGCTTGTGGTAAGAAAGCAAATGGTGAAGTGTTTCGTCTCCTTTGGTACAATACATGCTGGAAATATGTTATTTAATTTGAGAAACATTAAATAATTCACAATATCCATTGTACATGCACAGCAAATCTTTTAAGCTTAGAACTAATGCAGGCAAATTTTCTTGAACTCGGATGTGTCAAATACTCGGGACATGTCGAAGTGAGCCGCTAGATCCGGTCATTATTCTGGAAACCTTGAGTGTCTCATGCAGGAAAATTGCGAATACTCCGTTTAAAATTTCAGTCCTAAGCACAATATTCACCTGATTTATATCACAATCGGGCAAATTTTTTACTCTGTTGAACATAATGGTATAACAAGTGGTAGATTTTCATTTCCGATTTAGCCTTAAAGTTTGTCGAAATTCACACCTTCAAATACCCTGATCCTTGATTTTGTTAAATAAACAATAACTCGGGTTTTATTAATTAACCACATACGACACTGCATGTTGACAGCTTGGGTATAATAATTTATTCGGAGGGCAGACTAAACAAGATCATCGCCAAACTGTGCGTATTAAAACGAAAGTGTTAGGGGGCGATAATTCCCAGAATAGTCGTGTGTTTGAAAACGAAAGTGTTAGGGGCAATAATTCCCAGAATAGTCGGCTCAACCGAAATCGAAAGTAGTAATCCCGTTGTAATCGAAAAATGTACAGTCGTTAAATAGAGGTAAAATTTCGTGAAAATACACGAAAAGGTTGTAAAAATCATGGTCGTTGGTCGCGTCAGACAGGTGGTCGTTTAATACAGGTACAATATATAGAGTAACGTCTTGGGGGGAACTTTTTATGGTCACATACGAGTGAGTCGCTTAATACAGTGGGTCGCTATGGCAGTTTTGACTGTACTTGTATTAATGCAATCAAAGAAATTCAACTAACTGAATCTTTGTAAAACTACAAGCACACAGGGTATATCAATATTTGAAATGAATGTGAATTTGTTTTTTGATACATAAGTATATAACATACCCCGGTAAGATATCAACCTTGTTATTGTATAGATTACTAATTACTCTCTCTCTCAATTTCTTTAAGATATTCAACTGAGCGATGAGGTGATGCCTAGACTCCACTTACTACATTCTGATTGAACGACAGTCAGTCAACTTTTCTGGAGATAATGTGTAGTCCATGCTCGAGAGTAGTTGACAATATAACTTTGGCCTATTTTGGCAATTTCCAAAGATTCATTGAAATAAAAATTGCTTAATTTAAGTACATTAGTCTACATTGCTTAAATAAGTTAAAATGAGATGACTAGTGTTTTATCCAACAAAATTAATGTTGTATCTTGTAGACCCAAATTCGACAAATTTGTGTCCTTGCCCCCCCCCCCCCCCCCCCCCCCAACCAACCAACCAACCAACCAACCAACCCAGCTACATGTATATAGTACTTGACCGATAAAGGAAGACACCTATGCATATTCTCAGGCCATCATTTTTAGACTTGTTTCATTGAAACCAGAATAAGTTGCAATATAAAAAAATTAATAGTTTTTTAAAAAGTAAGAAATATTTGATGTTTTAAAGGGAGCTGCCTTACTTGGTGGTGTCAATGCACTTCATACTGCATTTCCTGAGAATGCTGTTGAGGAATACAAAGTACAAGGTAAGCTTAGTAGACTGATGGGGAGTCTTAAAACTCGAATTCTGTTTCCTGTACAGCAAATTCAAATCCTGTTCCTGTAAAGCAAATTCAAATTATGTACCTGTAAAGAAAATTCAAACCCTGTTCATGTAAAGCAAATTTTAATCCAGTTCCTGTCAAGCAAATTCAAGTACTGTTCCTGTAAAGCAAATTCAGATCCTGTTCCTGTAAAGCAAATTCAAATTATTTACCTGTAAAGCAAATTCAAACCCTGTTCATGTAAAGCAAATTCTAATCCAGTTCCTGTAAAGCAAATTGAAGTCCTGTTCCTGTAAAGCAAATTCAGATCCTATACTTAAATATCAAATTCAAATCCAATTTCTGTAAAGCAAATTCAAATTCTGGTCCTCTACAGCAAATTCAAATTCTGTTCCTGTAAAGCAAATTCAAATCTTATTCTTGTAAAGCAAATTCAAATCCTGTTCCTGTATAGAAAATTCAACTGTTTAAATTCAAATCCTGTTCCTGTATAAGAAATGCAAAGCCTGTTCCTGTACAGCAAATTCAAATCCTGTTTAAATTCAAATTCTATTTCCTGCACGCCAAATTCAAATTCTATTTCCTGTACAGCAAATACAAATCCTGTTCCTGTACAGTAAATTCAAATCCTGTTCCAGTACAGTAAATTCAAATCCTGTCCCTGTACAGCAAATTCAAATCCTGTTCCTGTAAAGCAAATTCAAATTCTTTTTAAATTCAGATTATGTTCCTGTTCAGAAATTCAAATCCAATTCCTGGAAAACAAACTCAAATTCTGTTCCTGTAAAGCAAATTCAAATCCTGTTGTTGTTAAGCAATTTCAAATCCTCAAATCCTGCTTCAGTAAAATTCTGTTTCTGTAAAGCCATTTCAATGGACTGAGTAGACAGATTTTGTCCATTGTATTCTAGTAGTGTGTTTTAGATCAAAGTCTTTTATCAGGGCGTCTGCATTGCAAATGCAGGAGCCCTATAGTAATCACATTGTCTATTAGTTTGTCAACATTTGTTTTGACACAATAACTCAAGAGTTTTCACCGATCCACTTTCAGATTTTGTACCTAAATACTTTACAATGACAGAAAGACACTTATAAATAAATACTTTACAATGACAGAAAGACACTTATAAATAAATACTTTACAATGACAGAAAGACACTTATAAATTTGGGGGTCATATTGCTTTGTTTGTTTGTATCCATCAACACTTTTAATATGATGCAATCTAACTCAAACATTTTTCACCATGTTTTCAAATTTTGTACAGAAATACTGTAATTTAAAATGAAAGGAAGATGCTTGTAAATTATGGGGTAATTTATCACTTTGTTTGTATGTATGTCATGATATAACTCAGTCTTCATCAGAACAAATTCAAATTTTAAACAGGAGTTGACCTTAAAAAACCCCCACCTATTTACTAGGGCCTTGCATTGAAAATATTAAAAACCCTAAAGGAATTACACTGTCTATCTGTTCCTCTTCACTTTTGTTGTGACGTGTTAACTTGAATAGTTTCAATATAGAGCTTTCATATTTTATATAAAGAAGTTGATCATTAAAAGAAGACACTCATACATTTTGGGGTCAAGGTCATAAAAGTCCTTACTATGTGAATATTGTGATATGATAAGTAGAAAAGTTTTCAGCGTAGACTTTCACATTTTAGACTAAAGTTATTGATGGCTAAAGATTTTGTTCTGTCTGTCCTTCTGTCTGTGATTACTTTCATTGCGACTTGATATCTTAAATAGTTTTAAAGTGTTATATTTTATATTAAGATAGTTGACCATTAAAGGAAGACACAAATGTATTTTGGAGTCCAAAGGTCAAGGTCACAAAAAACCTTCACTCTTTCTTTACTTTCTTTCATTGTGACAGGATACAGTATGTTGAAAAGTTTTCAATATAAAGCTTTCATGTTTTACACAAATGTAATTGACCATTGAAGAAAGACACATATATTTTGGAATAATGAGGTCAAGGTCACAACAGATCCTCAATCCAAGTTATGTACACAATTTCTTGACAAGTTGTCAACAGTTTTTATATTCTGCAGAAAGGTAATTGTTTATTAAAAGAAGATACCTATACATTTTGGGCATCTGCCTGTCTATTGTGAACATTTCTCAGCAAAAAGCTTCTCATTTTATACAAAGGTAGTTAACCAGTATAGAAAGACACTCGTAGATTCTTTGTTCATGAGGTTGAAGGTCAATGTTACAGCAGACCCTCCCACTTAGTTTACTAGATTTAGAGCTTTTACATTTTCTAAAAAGATATGCTGTTGATCCTGAACGTGGAAACAACATCACTCCATTCCGTCATTGCAAACATTGATGAATTCGATGTTATTGCCACTAGTACACGTAATACATTAATTAAATTCTCAGCGAGGTACTTTCTGACTAAGTCAGTTTCCTAGTTTCACTTTATGCAAGTTGCTTTAATAAACACAGCAAACTTCAATTTGTCCTCAATTTTCTTCAAAAGTTGTCTTAAGTTTTAAATTAATGAATACACATACATGTACATGTAGGAACCACATTTAGAATATATCTAGTGTACATAGGAGATATATATAGTAATTATCTTTGACATTGATTTTGATTACATGGTCATATAGTGTTGAGTCTACAAAACATGGATCCAAGACCAGACTTGAATTTCTTTTTGAGCAAATATTGCCCCGCACCTAAATCCTCAAAAAAAAGGCTGGATAAAATTCTACTTAAACTAACAATTAAAAACCTGTTGACCTATTGTATGGTACATATGTTGAATGTAAGCATGAGATGACTGTAAGATGGTCCATTGTTGAAGTATGAATTCTAAATGTCTCTGTATACTCTGCATTACAGCTGACCTTGTACTAAACAGACTGGAATTACATGATCTTCTACAACAGGAAGTGGCAAGATTGTCTGCTCTTGAATCAGCTGAAACTAGCGAAATTCCAAATAGAGCTGAGTCACAAGACCAGAATGATACTCACAACGACTCTGTCAGTCAAAAGATATCAAACATTGAAGAAGTTCAAGATACCGAACATAACCAATCATGTAGTCAGGAAAAAAGTGATGTAAGAAATGTGAGCACAGATCAGGACGGAATTCTGACAGAAACCAAGGAGAACATCTGTGATAGGTCACTCCAGGATTTATTCAACAGTAGCACTGTAGATGGGGACATTACGCCAACAGTAGATAACCGTCCTCTGACTTCGACACAGATTTCACGTCCTGTTCGAGACTCTGGGAGAAATCAGTTGGATGTCTCTGAAGTGAGGTGTTCATTGACAAATGTGATCTCGAAAACAACAGATCTCGCCCCTGATATAGCAGAGTCCTCTAAATTCAAACAAGTTATAGAGCAGAAGGATGAAGATAAAGTGAGTTGTGGAAATGATAATGAAGAAAATGGTAATACAGTCGAAACACAAGCGGGAAAGCTTGTGTTCAGTAAACCGTGCGATCAAACACTACGGATCAGAAAACAAAAGAACAAAAATCTGATAAAGAGTTTGAAACAGAAGGTGGATGAACAGAAAGACAATGGATTAAAAGAATCCTCTCTCCAGCTTAACACCAATTATAAAGAAGAGGAAAGGTTTCAGCATCCCGAACAGAACTGTAGCGAACTGGAATGTTCCCCCCAAACTCCATCAGGTCACGGAAATAAAATTTCTCCCTCTACACTAACCAAACTCAAGAAGTTCCGGAAGAAGGAATCAAATGTAAAATGTACAGATTTTAATCATGAACCAGAGAAAAACTCGGAAACAAGAAAAGACGGCTGTGATAATGTAAGTGATTGTGGAAAGGAATGCTCAGGGACTGTGCTTTCACAGAGTTATGACGAAAAAACACAGCCCCAATCTAAAAATATTTTCAAAGTTAGCAAGGACAAGGGGTCATCCTCAGACCAGTCTATAGATACAGTCAACTCAATATTAACGGAGAAATCTCAGTTTGGTGAAGGAAACAAATCTTTGTCTGTTCCATCATGGCTGACAAAAGTAAATTCCCTCAAATCTTCAATTTTCAAGTTAGATTGTGAAGACAATGAAGAATTAGATGATTTAAACATTGAGTTGGATTTTAATCCATCAAAGAAAGTCAAAATGGGGTGAAATAAAGTATTAAAAAGTATTTAACTGTGTATGAGTTTTATATGGAGTAACAAGGGATATTGGGATAACTGCATCTTCTGTCCCACTTTACATCAAGGCCACAACTCTGTAATAAAGAAACATTCATAGAGAAACTTGTACTTGGCACAGAAGGTGCTTATAACAAGATGATGCTAATTGAGTCTGAACCATATTTATTTGGCCATTGTCAGGGTTCACCAGTAAAAAAAAGTCCAGGCCACAACTCAGAAAGTTCAAATCCTAATAGTGGTCCCTTACCTGGCTTAAGTCATGGTTTTAAAAAATACACGAGAATATTTGTACACAAATCTTTGACAAATTGTAGCCTTGTGGTTCTTGAGAAGCCCCCCATGCAAACCCCCATCTCTTATTTTCATTATTTCTTATTTATCCTTCAACGGAAATTGTATGGTCCTTCATTTGAACAAAATTAAATCTCCTGTACCGAAGGATGTTTTGAGCCAAGCCTGGTGAAATTGACTTTGTGATTCTTGGAAAGAAGTCAGAAATATGAAAAGTTTACATATGACAGACAAAACAATGGACAAAGAGCAAGATAGAATAAACCCCCCTCCCCTCTCCTCCATTTTCTCTAGAATGTAAGAGAGTAAAGCTGCAGGATGGTCACAGATGTGAGCAAATTTAAGGTTTCAAAAGAAAATTTTGTGTTAGAAAACATCAAGCACACATTTGCCTTTGTACCTTTTTTATAGGCTGGTCTTGAGACTGAAAGCACAAGTGAGGTTTTCTGATCACCTGCTGTCTATCTGTATGTCTGTAAACTTTTCACATTTTCAACTTCTCCAGAACCACTGGGCCAAACTTGGCAAAAAGCATCCTTGAGTGAAGGGGATTAAAGTTTGTTTAAATGAAGGGTCATGCCCCCTTCAAAGGGGAGATAATCATGAAAATACCAAAATAGGGTGGAGTCATTTAAAAATCTCAAGAACCATGGGACCAAAAAAGTGGAAATTTATATGGCAGCTTCCTGACAAAGTGCAGATTCAAGTTTGTTAAAATCATGGCCTGCAGATTCAAGTTTGTTAAAATCATGGCCCCCAGGGGGTAGGGTGGGACCAGAATAGGGATCAAAGTTTTACATGCGAATATGTAAGGAGAATCTTTAAAAACGTTTTTCTCAAGAAACACTGGACCAGAAAAATGTAAAATTTGAATTTTTCATGGTTCGTGGTTCAAGTTCTTAACATGAAAGCTTCCTGACGTAGAGTAGATCCAAGTTTGTGCAAATCATACACTTTATAAAACGCATCATATTTGATATTGTTACTTTGACCTACTTTCTTTTAAAAAACTGAATTGATATCTCTATATAACTATTTAAGGCAAAGCTTTTATATTTTGTATATCTTTATGGCAAGACCTTGTTATACTTTATAGTGTTTGACCTTATGGTCGTTTGACCTTTTAATAAAAATATGACCAATTCAATACCTCCTGAACTATTTGAGATAAGAGCTTTCATATTCTGTATACAGATTTCTTATGGCAAGGTCTTTCATTTCATACCATGCTCTGTGACCTTGGTCTCAACCAGAACTGCAAGGTCATGTTAGTCATATTGGTGTTGAGGCATCTCTGTGTTACATGTATATTAATTCATTTTCAGTTTTGTTGTGATCCTTTGGGGTCAAAATTTTCATGGAGAAAATGGGATTGATAATAAAGTCTTTTAAAATTTTCAAAAGCTAAACAACGGCAGGGCCAGGGTGACTCAGGTGAGCGATGTGGTCCATGGGCCTCTTGTTAAGCTAGCACACAGCCAGATGAAGGCTGATAATATCTGAAGCAAAGTTGACGTAATTATGTACCATTTTCGGTACGTTTGTTATAATAAAGTTACAGCTGATACTTGTCAACAAAATACATATGTATTCCACAACGTTGTAACAGAGGAACAGTAGGGTCATACTTTGCACAAAGGCTACTTATATTTATACAGTGTATCCCACAACACAATTTTTCCCAATCGAGAATTTTTTCACTCATATGGAGACGTCGCCATTCCCGGTGAAGGGCTGCAAAATTTAGGCCTATGCTCGGCGCTCACGGTCTTTGAGCAGGGAGGGATCTTTATGGTGACACGGGGCCTCGGTGTATGCGGCCTCATTCGAAGGACCGCCCCATTTAGTAACAGTCGTGTAGAGGAAGGGCGATAATTCATTGAGATATATTATCCATTGACGAGTTACTTCGTTTCAAACGTTGGATTGTGAGTTTTTATAACAGTGAATGTACAAGCTGATTACACGGGGAAATCGAAAAGAAGCATAACATGTTAATATGTCCCCTCCTTTCCTATTAATGTTTATCCTGTTAATATTATTTTAGTTCATTTTTCTGAACATCTTTCTTCCAAAAGGGCCGGGTATTTAATGACGAATCAATGTACTATGTAGACAACGATTGTAAATATTTATCATGGTCCGTGGATTCTATGAAAAAATCAACATTTAAATTAAGAACCGTTTGTAATGATTAAAAGCAATCAAATTGATTAACGTTTACAAACATGATACACTGTACCTAGCGTTTTCATTCAGTATTAAGGGTGGTAGATGTAATGATGTCCATGCGGTGCACGTACTGGAGTAAACCCTGTTATGACACTTAAAAACGCAGAGGTATATGAAGACAAGGACTGGGGTGCACTTCGTGTGCACTCATTCGTAGGTTAGTACATCGTTCCTCCGGTAACTCGTTGTTTCTTGCTCACACCTCCACTTGAAGACGATATCAGTTGAAGATAATTCAGCTCCACCCTCGTGTGGCTAGTCAATATTAATGGATCAAAGAAAGTAAACTATTTATTTCCACTCCTTATAGTTTGATTAAATCAATAACCAACGAAAATGTATTTAAAGATGTCAGATATGCGTAACAGAAGTCCTGTAGGGGTCCTTATAAAAATGCATATTACATAATAATTAATTTCAACAGTTTATAAAAAAAAAAAACAACCTGCTGCTCTATAAATATACACGTGTATATAGAGTAACGGTGGATATCGGGAACATTATTCTGAGAGACTTAAAATTGTCATAGTGTATACTATGGGTGGGTGTTAATACAAAGAATTACAATATGACACCCACCCAGTATAAGTTTATGCTTTTAAAAAATACATTGTACATATAAATATGAACAATAAAATGTCTTTCTTTGTTGTTTCATTGGTTGATGAAGGTAGCAATCATTGCATAAAAAATTTGCATGACCTGCTTACGCGGGTTATGCATTTTTTATATAATGCTAGCTACCTTCATCACCCGATGAAACAACAAAGAAAGCATTTTATTGTTTAAAAGAAGTACTCGAGCTAACCTCTATGAGAAGGGGGACTTTGAACTTGGTGCACTCTCAGTACTTTCACTGCATTGTACCATTATATTATGCTTAAAAGATACCTTAAAGTCTTCAATGTTTATCAATATTAAAAAATTCGAAAGAACTACTGGTATTCAAATCAAATTTTAGTTTGAATATTTCATCCAAGTCGACGGAGAAATTCCAGAAAAATAAAAAGTCACGTCCTGCGATTTTCTATTATTAAAGATTCCATCAGGTTTGTGTCCTTACGTTATTAATGTGACGTCACAATCTACCTACATGTAAGGCTGTGTTGTCATAACGTACTAGGCCTATAAGATGTAATGCACTTTAGTATGTTACGAAGTCAAAGCTAGTAAAGCGAAGACGGTCATTATAATGAAGATAGAGTGTCTGACATGATAGAATAGTGCCCTGTGAAGTACAAGTTCATATTTGGCATAATGGTTGGTTATAACCAGACCGTATGTTGTAATCCTCTGTCTAATATCAAGGTTAATAAAATTCCATAATCAGGTCATAAGGTTGTTATTGAGACACAAAAAAATTGAAGTCAGTTTACATTTTTTTTTTTTTTTTTTTTTTTTTTTTTTTTTTTTAAATCTTTACAATATTCAGGTGAGCATTAGGAGCCCCTTCACTTGTTCGCTTCATCTAGTAATCCAAGCTCCAGAACACTATTGGCTATCTTACTATACCCGGTCCGATCATCATTAACATTATTCACTTTTCACACAAACTTCACTGATTTTCACTAAAATGGCTGTGGAATATGCTAAAGAATGTGAGAACAGAAGTGGCGAGTTTTCTGGTCTGAGGTCATAGAAACATTTTAAGATCTTTACCCCAAGGCAGTTGGTACAAAAATCGGGCATACAGTATACTGAGCATGAAAGCATCTCATCCGCGGCCATTGTGTCAACTGCTCAGGATCCAGGGCAGGGTAAATACTGGGCATGAAAGCATCTCATCCGCGGTCATTGTGTCAACTGCTCGGGCTCCAGGGCAGGGCTACATGGGTCTTAATAGTGAAAATGTTCCCAAACATCTTGGAAACAAACTAAACATATTGAACATGGAGGCCTCTTAACAAAGTATGTTGTATTTTATAGAAAGCCAACATCCTCGGTTGTCAACATGGGTAGATCAGGATTGTGTGTATAGAACATGATCCAGGGGCCCCTGTGGCTTCCCATCGTATTTTCATGGTACAGAAGTTAAGACTGCGGGGCTATAAAGATTCTATAGTGGGAAATCATGCTCCTTAATATCAAGCATAACACGTGAATTGTTAATGATAATGAGCATGGTGATCCCTGACAAAATTGTGCAATGGACGACTCTACGACCACGAGTTTAAGTTCCAACTAGGGTATGATATCCCAGTGTCTAAGTGCAGCAACTCTGATTTAATTTTGAAGATCTAGCACACAAACTAGATGATAGTTATCGGCATAAAGATTGTTGAAATTCTGAACTCCTTAGTGAGTGGTTCCGGTCTCATCTGTAAAGTGTCCACCTTTTGCATTATCTCGACATTGTATTGTTTATCTTTATTACCTAACACTTTGTAACACTGAACAACTACCATGGCTCCAGCTTGACTTTGTAGTCACGGCTTGAACAGATTCGATATTGGATTACATGAATATGCTGGCATATTAATTTGATCGTTTTGTAAAATAGTACTTCGTAAACCCTGATCTCGGGACCCCCGCCACACGAACACGATGACAGCCCTGTAGTAAGCAAGTTTGCATGTTTTCTCGCCTTCACATTTTTTCTTTCCGCCCCCGCAAGTCAAAACCCAAGCATTTTTTTCATACCGAGTTTCATGAAATATAAAAACGTGTTTCTGTTTTCATCAGTACAAGAAATAATAGGAATAACTTTAGTTATGAAATTAGTGCATGTTGAACAGAGCCTTCAATGTTGAATATAAACAACACAGAGTCTGAGATCGGACAGGCTTTAAGGTAGCTCATTACACTAAAAAAAAATTATCCAACACCTCTAGAGTGATACAAGTTCTCAAGTATTTTATATGAATTTTTTTGAGATTTATCCCAGAATTATAAATAAAAAGGTGCTTTGTTTGCAAAGAAGATACTCTGGAATCTCTTATTGGCAAACAAACACCTTCATAGGAGGTGTTTTAACGAGGCATAATCCATTAAATAAAGTTTTGGTGTAATGAGCTACCTTAAGATGGCGAACCTTTCGGACTCCAGGAATTTCGATATTCAATTTGAGTTATCTCTCTTTGAACTCTTCAAACGAGGACACCATACAACACTTCTACTTTTAAAGCTTTATTTCAATCACTGCACCTATGTGTACTGTTTCTGTAGTGCTCGGCAGGTTACTTAATCAACCAGTACTGGTATGGTGACCCCAAAATTGATAATTTTACTATCGCATCACCTACTCCCGACACAAGGTGTACTAGATCTTGGTAGTACTACGTGTGTCCCTACGATAGTACATGTAGACCAGGGGCCGACAAGGCCAATGCTACAGTGTTTATAGTAATGATGTCAAAACAGTACTTACTTTAACCTTCACCTTCATATTTTGACACAGAACCAAGTTCTCTCTCAATCTAATGCTATTTTGAATAGCGTATTATATATGATTTTAACAACACTGTCAATTATAAGTATCCCTCCCTAATGCCACATGGACCCTTACGAATTTCCGAGTCATCAAGCGGTATTCAGTAATCAAAATTATAGCAAGTATCAAGAGTGTCATTGTACAGGGAGCTCATTATATCATGCAGTAGCTGGTCAAAATTAGTAATCTGATGCCGTATCAATGTTACGGACACCGGGTGTATAGTTTATCCTGGTTTTTTGGGTTTTTTTTTTTGGTTTTTTTTTTTAATTTATCCTGGTTTTTTGTTGTTGTTTATCCTGGTTTTTTTTTTTTTTTTTTTAGTTTATCCTGGTTTTCAAAACCCTCCTTTGCTGTAGGAATGACACTTGGTTTATGAGCCAAGAAGCTGTTACTGATTGTCATATATAGTCAGTAATCGAATATACATGTATGCATTTACAATTTCAAATGGTTTTCTTCAAGTCGTGTGCACGTGGCGTCATTATAAAACAACACGATTGAATGGTGACGTTGTAATCTAGCAACGCGAATGAACGAAGTTAACTAAATTTCAAACTACACGATTATGATATGAATTATCATTCCACATGTCAACGACAAATCAACAACACAGCTTTATGACAAAACTTCTCCATCGTCAACTTTCTATATTTGTGTAGCAATATTCCATTATCACCTGTCTATGGTGGATATGTCTCTCAAATGATTTGATACATGAGAGCATGTTCTGTTTATGATCAATTTTTAAATCGAGGCAGGCTACTGACTAGTAGTTGATATTGCAGGATTTCAACAGTCTCATTTAAAATCAGCATTTCGCAAATCCCATTGTCGTTATAATGATCTAATTTACAAGTCCATGCTATCACTGGCTCGAGTGTTGTCTGACGTGTTTAATACCAATTGTTAGGCCGTTCTTTACATTCTGATTTTCACTACTGTTACTCCGTTTACCTGATCAAGATATAGGGATCATGGCGGGTGTGACCGGTCAACAGGGGATGCTTACTCCTCCTAGACACCTGATTCCACCCTTGGAATGTTCAGGGGTCCGTGTTTGCTCTTTTTAGCCGAGTTGCAACGAAGTTGAACTCGGCTATTGGTTTGGTGATGCGGGCGGGCGGTTGGGCGTCAACAATTGGTTTCCGGATGATAACTCGAAAAGTTTACAATCTAATCAAATGAAACTTTGAAATATTGTTGGGTACTAGGTAAGGAAGACCCCTATTTATTTTGGAGAAAAAATGTCAAAGGTCAAGGTCACAGTGACCAAATATAGAATGAAAATTTCAGAAATAATTTGGTTTCCGAATGATAACTCAGAAAGTTTAAATCCGAATCAAATGATACTTATAGATATTGTTATGTATTAGGTAAGAAAGACCCCTATTGATTTTGGAGATCAAAAGTCAAGGTCAGAGTGACCGAAAATAGATTTAAAATTCAATTTTTTTTTTATTTCCGGAGGATAACTTGAAAATTTTTAATTTCAATCAAATGAAACTTGGATATATTGTTGGATACCAGCAACGCAAGGCCCCTATTGATTTTGGAGAAAAAAGGTCAAAGGTCAAGGTCACGGTGACCGAAAATAGATTGAAAACTTCAGACAAATATGGTTTCTGGACAGTAACTCGAAAAGTTTAAAACTGAAATTAGTTCTTCACAATTATGAATATGGCACATCATTCCTGACTTTACAATGTATCCCATGCAACTCGGCTTATGCAGCCCTGGGTGCATATATTGATTTTCTTATCTTTGTATTTTCTATGAGACTGATCACTGTTCGTTATCTTCACTTGTTCATATGTACATGTAAATACATGTATAGGCAATACGATACGAGTATCATTTATAACATCATTTGTTGTGAATGTAGTTCGCACGTGATCAAATCTATAACACTTACTGAGTGTGACAGAATTCAGTCACGTGACCGACTGCATCTTATATCTCAATGAAGTTTGAAGTGATATCTTATTAGAGGATATTCGTCACTATGATATCCGACCCAAGATGTAATTTAGTTTTATTTCAAAGTTAGCTCCGAGATAACAAGGAATAACAATAGCATGTATCATGGCCTGATAATTGTTATGTCCCCCTCCTAAGAAGGCAACTATTATATACATGTAATATAACGCTGTACTAGGTAGCAAAGGACTTGTAATTGCGGTACGAAACATAACCTTTGGAAAGGATGCGGAAGTTTAATAGCTCGTTACCTTTAGCAAGACCTAGTTTTGGACGAAAATGTCAGCTGAAGTCTGAATAATGACAAATTTACTCCAAATGAACTTAAATAGCGGCGGAAAAATCGCACACAAGATTTCCTATAAGGTTAAGATTTGTTACAGATAAAGCCCGCGCGTTGATGATTACATGACCTTTTCTTTTCGCTATAAATCTGATTATGTAGTGCATATACTTGCTACTGCTTCCCCCAGGTGTTATGATGGAATCTGTAGTCTTCCGGAGGAATTTCCCTCCCCTGAGATTTCCATAGTGTCACTTGTTATGGCACCTTACATTTTATAAGAATTTCACAAATAAATTCAATATACTCCAGGGGGCTTCAGTAAGGCACATATTGAATAAATTAGGGAGGTTTTCTAACAGATGAAATGAATTGGGAAATTTAAACCTTTTATCCCATTTGAACAATGTTTTGTGTAAGCAGTTATGGCCAACACAACGCACTTTATCTTTCCGCGTGGACCGTTGGAGGTGGAAAGTAGTTCTTACAATTATTTTACAGGACAATGCTTGACAAACCCCGGGATTCCAGAACTCACAAAAGGAATGATCAAGTCAGACGTACTAGCAATGACCAGCATTTTCTTTCCACAATCGTTCATGCCAATATGAAGACCTGTCAAACCACTAGTTAATTTGACTCTTGAAATCCATTTGATATAAACATCTTGTTTTGTTATTGATAATTATAAGTGTTGGTTTGACACCTTAATTTTGGTACTCACATTCCTAGCACAGATCTAGCAAGATTTATATTCTTCGAAATCGATCTTGATAATTTTTTTCTTCAAAATGTACGAAAAGACCCCTAACATTGAATATAAGGTAATCAATGACATGACAGTTTTCAAATACAGAATTAGGAAAAAACTGACGTTAATATATTATCTTAATGACTTAAATGATCCTCACAGTATATGATATGCTTTTGCGTTTAATATTCGAAGTTCATTGCCCTGCCAACCAGCTGTAGACAACCCGTTAATCACGTGATAAGTAGCCTTTCGTGACATGTAAAAAAGTTGATTCAGCTTTTATTTTATAGAATATATATAACTTTGTTCCTTTTCCACTTAAAAAGGGGGTTGGGGGTTGAAGACCCCCCAAAATGGCAAAATATTACCATTTTTGTGTGTGTGTGTGGGGGGATCCAACCAAAGAGGGAGGAACAAGTTTCCTATATGGTAAATATACATGCAACAAAATGTTGAAAAAAGCTACACCAATGTAAATTAAATGCTAGCGATGTAGGGGAGGAAACGTTAAGGGTCTCTGAATAGTCCAGAAGGGGATTAGTGCCCTCAGCATTGCCTGACACTAATCGCAGAAATCTGTCATCTCAAGGCCGGAGACAAGATTTAATGGTGCAAAAAGAAAGAACGACTTAATCGTACGTATCTTTATTTGATAATACACGTACTTTTACCTAAGAGGATGACCATACACCAAAATGAAAGACTAAATTCGGGAGAGAAAAAAAAAAAAGAAATTAAAAGATTGTGATTGCTTTGCTACAAAACAATGATAAACTTTTCAAGCAATATTGGTGGGAAATGATATTAAAATTTATAGTGAAAAATAGATTCAAATAATACATACCACTTTACTTGAAAACTAACAGTTTGTGGAGGGGGAGCGGAGGGGTATTCTTCAACTGACCAATTCGCTGGCATGCATATCGCGTCCCCCTTTAGCCATTCTCTAAAAGCGGGCGTCACCCAGTTATAGATTTTGAATCTATCTTGATTTTCAAACAGACAATAGCACTTAATTGGATTATCTATAAATATATCGACCTCCACATGCAAGACTGCAGTTGGATTTATCCCTTAATTTTGCTTTAACTCTTTGAACCCGTTAAAGGCTTGATAATTAATGTCACGATACACCTCACATTGTGGGTGAACGGAACGGGGTAGATTTTTTTTATTTGAAAAGGAGCAATCATTGATAAATAATCACAGGAAAATTCGCAATTAAGTATAGCTTGCGAAAGCTCGACTGGTTTAAATCAAAACCGATACGTTTCAACTGCGATACTTTACAAAATTATCGTTCTTATCGAACAGAAAAGGGAAGACACTTCCTATAAGTTATGAACTACTTTGCAGACCACAGTTCGTAAACCGACTTATAGGGGAGTGCAAAGTGCTATCAAACGCAATGAACAGATCGGGTCTGTGATTTGCTTCTCTAGACCCCCAGCCTTATAAACCCGTGAGTGCCTGTTATGTAGGTATTGACAAATATGTGATAAGATATAGGAAGTGAACGGCAGGTGACATGTGGACAATAAACACACCTGTGCAGACCAGTTTTTCACCCAAAAATGACCACCACGTCTTTTGTCACGACCCCGTGTTTCCACTTCATTCCAGAATGTGTATACTTCTAACGCGGCATATAAATGGTGCCGCACCAATACAGTGTTTGCGGGGGTCTCGCACCGCTGTGATGAATTCTATAAACACATTCCATTCCAGTTTATATGTATTCCAATATAAGAAATCAACCCCCTACGAACCATAGAAAGCGTTTATATATCCTAACAAAAATTCGACTTCGGAAAATATTCCAATCACTATATATATAGAGTAATTTAAAATATATACATGTATATAAAAAAAATTGCCTTTGATTTCTTGACGCAAATCTATTGTAACCCTAAGAAATTCCAGTAGTTTCTTCTAAATTCTATCTCAAACTGCAATAATGAATAATATTTCATTTTAAAAATATATATATTAAAACTGAAACAAAAGAAACTTCACCCGTGTTCACCAGAATAGGGCCGCGTGAGCACGGGTTTATACGAACACTTAGATAACGCCAGCTGAATGAAATGCCATCACCTGATCTGGATATCCGAGAGAGAATTTAGAAAATGCAATTCATACAGCATTCTGGAGCGTTCGACTGTCATAGCCATCAAGGCGCTGGTTCTAGGGCCTCCGAACAAGCGGTGTCTCTTTGTTAATCGCCTCTCATCAGACACATTCTTAACGTATACAGTCTTCCTGTATAAAGTTTTACTTTAACAAAAAAGAGAGATTTCATCGTTTAATTCTAGTAAAAGTAGCGATTCCAGTAAATTTGAATTTTGATCAAAGTAAGCACACCAAATTAATTTGTGAGGGCAGTATGTATAAATTATAAAAACTGATACCTCAAGCCAGGCGTTGTACATGTATGTTATTGAAAAATATACACCCTGATGTTCAGAAATCATTTGATACAATAATTGTTGTTTAAACAAAGTACCCCGCGGACATATATAGACCAACTTTATAAGGATTGCGTCAGCTTTCGCATTCGACACTGCAATTATGACGTATTTCAATAAAAATTTACATTAAATCCTCCCACGAGTGGAATTACGATACCTCTAATGATAGGTAGGTTAATTAGTAGATACGAGGGGAAAAAACCGCCGAACCAAGCAACAATACCAGCACATTGATTTGTTAAGAAATCAAAGGTGTAAGAACACAATTTATCACTTTTTCGTATGAATACGTTCTATTTACAAACAAGAAATATTAGCTGTTCTAAGTGGTGATTAAAAAAAAACAACTTTGTACTAATGATCAAACGCTGTGAAAATAGAACTCCCAACACCAGTTTGATCTTTTGAATATTTCGGGCGCGAACGTTTCCCTCATAAGATGCGTGTACGAACTGTAGTATACAGACAAGTACTTGCATCCTCACAAACCTTCCATTGTACACCCTTGGCATTGATATTTTTATTTAGACTGCGTACTTTAAAATGTGTCAACCTCCCAAAGTACATAGACACCGCATTTATTTGATTATAATTGATAACACAATCCATTATGTGCAGGGGTTGCATAGAGCCATTCAATACAAAGCCTGATTCCTGTCTCCTGACAAACGTTAATTCCGAGACGTTGTAAGAAAGAGTAAACCCAGGGCACCGCCCACCCCGGAACCCAGATCCGCTGTCACGTGATTTAACTTCATTGTGTATTTGCTTATCGTTGTCATCAATGAAACACCTGTCCCACTCCGTGTTTAAGCTCTCAGTTCTATAAATTTCCATAGATCGCATCTTCTCGCAGGTGTACTATTCTAAACGCAGTTTTCGGCACAAATAATGACAACAAACTTAACAGAGGGTTACGTTTACCAGTGGCTGGGGGAAAAAATACAAAACGGAAGAAATCAACAATAAAACGTAATCTAACTGGGTTCCTTTTTCATGCAGAGTAACTTTAGATTACATGTATATCATAAAAATATTTTTAAAAATTAGAGCTGCAATTTTACATCACAATGCGCAAACCTATTACAGGCACCGTTTATCTGAGCTTAGTGATCAAAAAGCGTTTTTCATTAGAACTTTTACATATCAGTGTACATGTTATGATCTCCCTATCTGAGGGTCGATACCTAAAGAGTGTAAATGATGGGGTGACACAATTCGGCTGGAAAAGCACTCCGTTACAATTCGAGAAAATAAAATGTCGTAATCTCTAAAAGTGTTAACCAATTTTCAAAAACTTCACGTGACTCAATCACCGGTTGGGCCATTAAACGCAATGAGAAATGCAGAAAATTAGCCTCAAGAAGGATTATTGCAATAAAACTTGTCACAATTCGAAAGAAATAAAAGCAAACCTGTCAGGGAATTCGAATTCTGAAAATTCGTCTTTGCATGCAACGATATTGTTATGTCTCTTTTATGGCCTTTGTTTTGAAAACAAATCTAATTTGACATCAAGAGCGAGTTTGGATCCACTGCAATCCGCGTAAGGAATCATGACTCGGTTTTCAGCTTATTCAAGGAGATATTTTATTGCATGGACTCCAGAACCCCTTAAGATTCTTTATTCCCTTAAGCTATACTGTTCATCGGTTTAATACAGCATATTTACAAATATTTACAAATACGACAGAGGAGGGTAAGTAGACCTACAGATATTGTTTTGAGGATATAAAATCAACGCATTTCAACATACATATAACCATACATTTAACAATGTCGTTGCAAATACAGAATTTCTTAAATTACATGGCCCCTAAAACCTTAGTTTGTTGCAGTTCCACATTGAACAACAGCTAAAAAAAACCTCAGTCATTTCGTTTTCCACAACCAATTTCCTATTTTATTACAAGTAGGCATAAAACAGTTTGGTGTTTACCTACATACAGACACCTTACCTGCGCGAACGAACGATTGGCACTATTGTTAGTCGTTTACTATGTTTAAATATAGTTTAACGTTGCACAGTTTTCTTGATTTTTACACGAGGTGTTCTTCAGGAAAATGTCCCGACCTTCATCATTGTTGAGTCATCGATTAGTTGTTTTATTTTTGTTAAATATCAAGCTAAAAAACATGAAAGATCTCATGCACACGGAAAGATAGAATAAATTCTTTGTTTAAAATGTCACCGTCATTGGACGCATTTAAATTAAAATATTTGTTTTTCCAAATACTTAAAAAAACAACAAGAGAAAAGCATCTATTTTGATACGGTGTTTCTCCAACTGCATGTGTTCACCCTGCCAGTGCATGTTATTCAAGGAAATAAAGAAATGTGTTCAATGTTTGAAAACAAGCCATTAGCCCCCCTCTGATTGGTGTGTATTACAGGTTATCAATTTTTACGGACATACCTACAACAATTCTTTGAAATTAGATATCATTCAACTCATAACACTACCTAATTATCATCCCAAAACGCATAAATAAAATTTCTTCAGAAATGTCTGCAACGTACATTAAGCTGTAACACTGGAAATAATCATCAAAACACCGTGTTTGGAATTTAACACGACGCCCCACAACGCCTCCTGACTCTGAAATATTCGGACTGTACAGCGCTAGACCGTAGACTTTACAAATGTCGGATGCAGACACTGTCAATATATAGCTGATACAAACATTGGTGAAGAGAGTTGGTATAAGATTGTTTAATTAGAAAGTCAACCAATTTTACACCATTTTGGCACAACCATCTGTCTTCGTTTAATTACCTTATTCAATATTCATCAAATTTCTTTCACCAGACGAAAGTCAACTTAATTTACAACCTGATCTTGAAAATCTACGACATGAAATTTTTTTGAAGAAATATTTATTTATTCATTCATTTTTACAGAGAAATTTGCGTAATATCATTATGTCGTTCGACAATATGAGCGATGTCATTTTTAAGTCGGTACATCGAATTATTTATCAAATTTGCAATCCATTCAGGTTTTTAACACATGTGTCATATCAACATCATCCCGTATTGTTTTGGATAATGCATATTCAACGTTTATCATTAGATGCTCCGTCAATTCTATAAATGATGGCGGTTGATATATAACGAATTCACGCTTGCTTGCTTTCAAATCGCAAGCAAACGTAGGTAATTTCAACCCTTCCAAAAGTGAATTGGAAAAAACCCCACCCAAAACCCCACCACAATTCCTTGCATCCCTTTGTTTCTGGTAGGACTGCAGCCTAGGGCTCCTGTAAATTACACGCACGAAGATATATGGGTTCGTTCTCTTGAGTGCTTTACGCCGAGTAATTTATCCTTTCTGCCGAAAATTTATTCAGTTTCCATTGATAAATATTGAAAACTGATCCATTACACGAAATAAGAGCAACCCAGATTTTGTTTAAATATCAATGAATACTGGGCTGTTTAAAATTCGGCCTAATCTAATACCCGGTGGTATAAAGTGATGCGCTAAACAATTAAAGCTTTATGAATGAAAGAAAATACAAATAATAACACAGGTCGAATGTTCATTCATAAAGGCGGCCTTTTGTGCAGTGATTTATTATTTGTGATATGACATTGTTTGGCTGTGCTTATGTATGCTATTAATGTGAAATAAAGTCGCAATAAATCCAGTCACGTGATCAAATTACAACTTGTTGTCAATGAAAATCTAAAATTCATTTACTATTGAAAAACTTGTTCGTACGTGAAACTTGGAACACTGACAAAATCTGTCACTTTACTGATATTTAATAAAACGCTAGACAGGCCCGATAAAAAGGCTATTGCAGGTGTCCCCAAATGTAGAACCCGCGGAAGTATTTTAGTGAGAGAGCAAGCAGTTCTGCATGTTTTCGATGACCATTCATTCTCAAACCTGCATAATCCGTACTCTTTGTGTTAAGGCCAACCGCCCACTGCGTCAGACTCTGCTGCGCCTCGCTTGACAGTGAGGTAAAATATTTATCATTATATAACAGCAGACCAACCAATTAACCTGATACTCAGCCCATCACTGACAACACTCGTTTGAGGGTATACCGAGTGCACTGCCAGTCTATAATCAGACGACATCGGCCTATAAACTTGTTAGTATAGATAAATTTGTTTGCAGTTATTAAACATTTACCTACTTGTATGCTATCTGTCGAAAAAAAAAATATAGAGCATTTGTTTTGTCCCGTGTACTAGTATTTCTTTACCATTTGATTTGATCGTGATTACAGGTCATTCATTTGTTTGCATAGTATGCGACATACTAATGTTTCTAGTTGTGATGATGCTTGGGAACATGAGCGCTATTGTATATAGTCTCACGAGGAAAATATCAAGCAGAAAGTTGATCACGTGATTCTCGGTCTGGTCAATCTTTTCCTCCACAGAAGTGAGAATCACATGTCATGCAAATGACATCATAATATAGCACGCATCGGTGCAGTAAAAATGCTTGGTCTTATTGCCGTAACTTTATTATGTGTTAATTACTCTTGCAGAGCTATACGGTGTTTTCGTTTTGTATTTTGGTATAGGACACAAATACATTGTTCGCAGGCGTACGTCATATTCCGGCATGGGAATAAGAGAAAATTTATGCCAGGTGTTTCTTTAAAACTGTTAAGGCTTCGGCAGATTGAGATTTACGATTAAATGTACCCTCCTCTCGACAAATGAAGTAGCATCAGTCCCTGTTGTTTACGCGGGTCAGGGCCACGGGGTGTCCGTAGTCTTTGCCACTTTTGGCCTTCCAGTTAAACAACACACGGTTATCCGTAGCCCGTAATCAATCTGTCAGGAAATGCGTATATAAATCAGCTGCTGTACTTAGTTAACATGACAATTCTTTCAACCTCAACACAATCCGGAACACAGGATTCAGCAACAACCGCCGAAATTATATGTAGGTTTTTCTGCAAAGAAGAGAATTCAAATCTGTCAAAATAAACTGTTAAGTTTTATTTTTATGTATCTGCTCTCTTTCATACCTTTTTTTATAATGTCATAACTTCCCTGCAAAATTACTGACCAGAATATGGTCGGTAAAAATATCATATTACCCCCTTGCACTACATTTGCTGGCAGACGACAGGTGACGTATGTTCTAAATGTTACAATTGACGTTTCACACAATGCACTAGTCAAACGGAGACTTTCTTTAGCAATTTCTAAGAGATTTAAAATTCAAGGCAAATCAGAAAAAAAAAGATTGATTTAAACACATTTTATAGTGTAAATACACAAAAGGATAAGCTCTTAAAAACTTACACGATCTTCTCCTTTTATACAAAAAAAAGATATAGAAGCACATGTGAGGAACATGGATATATTCTTCTGTTATCCCACTGATAGAGGGAAGTCTCTGACAATGTGATGAGTCTCTGACAGTTGAACTGGTACAGTTTCATTATGGTGTGACACGGTGTGTTTGTCTGTCAGTCCGTCTGTTAGCACGTTGTGGGCCAGATAAAAACTACTGAATAAAAAGATAATCAAACTTAGTACACATATCCCCCATGATTAGAGGAAGAAGCCTATTGTTTTTCAAGATCAAACATAGTCATACAGACAGAAAAAAAAAAATCTTGTGCAAAGTACTTTTGATACAGTTTTTAAGTGATATCAAAGATAAACATTCATCAGTAATTTTACATGTATAGGTAAGTTTGTAAAACAGAAACAGTACTAATATTATACAGCTAGGGTCATATGAACAAGTGAAGATAACGAACAAGATATGTTCAATCAACGTATATGATATGGTACAATTTCTATGTGTCTCTGCATAAAATAAGCAACATTTGTTGCAGATTTTCAATTTTCAAAGCTTATCACAATACTTTGTCAACGGTACCACCAGGAATGCTAGCAAATGGCATAAAATAATCTCAAATTCCATATGCATACTATGAAATAGGTTTAATGATATTGTAAAAATGTGAATGGTGGTTTTAATTTCTGGATTCTGTGAAATGAAAGCTTTTCTGAGTTTGAAACAGCTTTAAGATTATGATAAAGCTGCTTTTGAGTAAATCGAGAATGAGCGCGAAGACCAAAACGGTACTGTAATAACTGCATATTTTCATTTCATGACTGTTACTATTAATATTAGAACTACTTTTATGGTCAGTTTTTAAATCGAAGCAGGTTACTGACAAACAAGGTAATGGTGCAGGGGTTTCAGTCTCGATGAAAGTCAGCATTTCGCAAATTTTATGGTCGCTATAACGATCTAGTTTGCCAATACAACCGATCATTGGGACAAATGCTGTCTGACGTGTTTCATATCGATTTTGTTAGGTCGTTCTTGACACACTGATTTTGACTTCGGATAATTCCGTTTACCTGATCAAGATATAGGGCTCACGGCGGGTGTGACTGGTCGACAGGGGGTACTTGCTCCCCCTGGACACTTGATCCCGCCTTTGGTGTATCCAGGGGTCCGTGTATGCCCAGCTCTCTGTTTTATAGTGCTTGTGGGAGTTATGAGATTGATCACTGTTCGTTATCTTCACCTGTCATTGATGTAATGTAAAACCCAAGAATACAGTAATTTCCCGCGCTTTGTCTATATGTATGAATATATGATCAGTGCATAAACCATGTCGGCATCAGGTTATACATGTAACGAACAACTTCCCCAAACGGATGTATTACAGATGTCTGCATGTATGTATTTGTATCCAAAACACATCATTAAAATGTTATGTTAGAAAGCCTACCTCCCTTGTTAAAAACCGGGATCTTGGTTTTAGATGTAATACCAAGACACCGATCCTTGCAGTATTTCTGGGAAACATTGAACTTTTATTGTAATCTATCAGCAGAGGAAGCGAGTACCATTATGTGATCAGCACGCATCAAACACTTAATGTGATCAGAGTTTATAAAAACAGGGTCTACAGGTTAGTATAGATAGACTGGTATATCATTGATGGAAATTATAAATAAATGGGGTCTAAGATGATCACCCTGTTTCACACACAAAGTCTGCACTTTTATTGTCTATTCAGACACATTACTTGCTTGATATATGTAAAACTTATACGGTACCAATTTTGATGCACCAGATGCGCATTTCGACAAATAATGTCTCTTCAGTGATGCTCAACCGAAATGTTTGAAATCCGAAATAACGATAAACTTGCTAGAGTTATTTTAGGGATAAACAGAGTGCCAAAAACTGGAGTCAAATTCGTATAAGGATAAGAGCTATGTATGAGGGAGATATACATACCTTTGATCGCGTGGTAAAACTTTGTCATAAAAAATCATAATTTTGCTATTTCAAGCAATATTTTTTTCTACTTTTGAAGCCACATATACTTTTATCTATTTACTCGAGCTCTGTATTGTTATCATTTTTCTCTTAGAATTATATAAAAAATTCAAGCATTTACCAACAAAAGTATGAGTGTGAGTATGAAAGTGCGTGAAAGTGGTTAGAAAAAAATGATAAATGTTCTGTCTTATGTCAATATTTGTGAAATAAAAAAATTGATAAATTATATATATATATATATATATATATATATATATATATATATATATATATATATATATATACATGTATATACAAAACTTTGTCTGTACACCAATACGCCAGTTTCGAGATACGAACTCTTCTGTGTAGGAGGTGCATTTAGTGGAACTTTGAATGACTAAGTGGGACAGAGTGGACCTACAGTCAGCGAGAAAGACGATGAAATGTATTAAAAGCGGCTTCTCTTTTAATATGTAAATGTGGGAAATACAAAATACTATCGAAAGAAATGTTTTACTAAAGTCGAAACATAAAAACAATGTCATATTTGCAAGTAATGTCTTTGATATGGTACTTATGACCAACAAAATAACGTGATATGATAAGAATTCTATGTATTTAATTACTCCTTAAATACTTATAACTTACTTAGTTTGTGTATCAGTCGAATTAGGATGATCTAACAGTGTAAGAGAAACTTACTGAGTACATTCGCTTACGCAGTGATGAATATTAGTCCCACTCCCGAGAGTTCTCCAAAGGGAAATAACTCGGGCGTATCTCGAAACCGGCGTATTCTAAGGAGCTTAATTATGATTTCATTGTGAGTAATGAAAATGTGTTATAATGATATATATATAGTGTCGAATGCTTTTTGAAAATCAACAAAGCAGGCAAATATTTCAGCATCTCTAGTTTTAATTGTTTTCATTATATACATGTGGTCTGATGTTGTAGCTTTTAGAATAAAATCTAACTGAAAATCACTGAAACATAATTAAAAAAAATTATCATGACAAATTAATGTTCAATGTTTTCTTAAATGAAAAAGGTGATTCTGGTTGGTTGTATGTTGTTTAACTTATGATTTGAGCTCGAGAATATTTTACTCATAAGGAGACATTACCACCGCCAGAGTAGGGCTGCAAAATTTAGGCCTATGCTAGGCGCTTACGGCTTTTGAACAGGGAGGGATCTTTATCGTGTCATACCCGCTGTGACACGGGACCTCGATTTTTTAGCGGTCTCATCTGAAGGGCCGCCCCAATTAATCGCCTCTTACGACAAGCAAGGGGTTCTATATGACCCTATTTCAACTTCGATCTCCACGGGGCAAGGGATCTTTATAGCACCACACCTGCTGTGACACAGGACCTCGCTTTTTTTGCGGTCTCATCCGAACGACCACCCCAATTAGTCACCTCTTGCTACAAGCAAGGGGCACTAACCCGGATCCCCACGGGATGAATAAAGAAGGTAAACAGTTACCCAAATGCATTTGTAACTAATGGTTCCGTATTTATGTCCTTACGTTAATATTCATTGCTTTGGATGATGTCCAAAAGTAAGTAAACTATTAGATATCTTGTAAAAAAAAAAAAAAATAAAAAAAAAATAAACTTTATAATAAGTTTTTACCACTTTGATCATATAGTTGGAAGTATTATCTAAAATAGGAGCTTTTTAAGATGACATTTAAAATAAGGTCAGAAAAGTTCCCAACAGAGCAAAGAGTGATGACAGACGGGATATGGAAGCCGATAAGCCCTGGGTTTTAAAAAGTCGGCAAATATTTTGTAAAAGTCTACTGCCGAACTGTTTTTCTTTTTTGAAGAACTTTGATCTCTACCTTTGTTAATGGTCATATCGCCCTCAAATATCATAATATATTGACTTAAAATGCAGTTCAGTATAAACACTGTTGACTGATGTACTTTCGTTTCGTTTCGTCGGGAGGTTTCCTATTTGGTAATCGCTAAGCATAAGTGTAATTTTGATACGAGAGACGTCTTCGTGCCTGGAGACAACACAGTCTTAATTATCCCCTCCTTCTTTTTGTTGTTGTTGCTATATCCCGAATACGCCGTGCATTTGTTGTATCTCTACTCTAAAAAGGCAAGTGGATAGTTTAAACGTTCTTTCGTATCAATTGGTTTTTTTGAAGTGAAGTATCTTAATGAAAGATTGCGTATTCAAAGAGACAGCTCGTTTAAAGTCGTAAGATCTGGTCTAAGAGTGATTGATGCACGATTCGTTTTATCATATTGCTCGACCTTTTCACTCACACCGCTTCTTTGTTAATGGTTCCTGTAAATAGACCTTGGTTGAATGACAATTTTATGTATATGAGCGCATGCGTTGTTAATAAATTTTATTGAACTTAAAACTCTGCTTAAATTTATGTTAAGGAAAATATTTCGGTATTATCACAGAGCAATGAAAGTTTAGCATACTACATTGATGTACATGTACTGCGCATGCGTTTGTGACAGTAGTCGTTACAATCTGCCGCTCTTGATCTAACTTTTCTCAAGTTCATGTGTATCACTAAAGCATTAAATGTGACGGGGGGAATCAATAAAAAATATGATGATTTCCTAAATTAGGAAAAGTAGTTTATATCTTACTCCCACCGGACACACATCTTTATGAACTAGTATTTTTAGAAATAATTCTGAATCGGAAATTCACTGATTCAGGTGACAATGTTCTGTGTTAAGAAGTCCTATTGTGTATTGGTCTGGGTAGAAATAATTTATGTTATTATATGATTGAATAATTTTGAGTCTTCTGATTGGCCGGGATCCAACAAACTAGAATAGATAGAACGTTATATTCACTCCACGTGCCTTTGGGGGTGAATATAACATTTGATTTTTCCAACATCGGAACAAAGGAAATTGGGAATTCTCAAAGTGATAAACAGGTTATTATTTTTGTCGTCCAATGAAAATTCGCGTCTTTATTTACTAGGTCTTCCACTCCAGCTGTAAACAAAGATGTCTGACTAGGCATTGTTTGGCAGCTCTAGTAGCCGACCTCAATATTTTAAATTATTATATTATAAAACAATGATTGAAATTTTTAGGTTAATACAATGCTTTCGTTACCCTCAAAGTACAATACTCATCTTACATTCCTGGTTCGGTGAATGTATTACTTCTCAGGTAGATATAACTTCCTATGGATCTAAAAATCTCAAGAAATGTATAATATTTCACAAGATAGTAATTCACAAAACCTTATGTTATATATAATCTACTATCATTAATAGTGGATTTCTTACAAAAACCTAAAACCATAAAATTCTACAAAAGACGGCATTAGAAGTGAAAGTCACGGTGTTTTGGTTATGACCTTACATACACGTAAAAACGGAGGTTCTGAGTCCATTAAGCGTTTGCACAATAGAAGACCGTCATTGCCACGGCCCTGAGCACTAAGCATAGGTCTAAATTTAAGGCACTTCACCGACAGCTGGTGACGTCTGTACCTGAGGTTGAAAAATTCTGGATTAAAAATAATATATAAACAATTTACAAAAGACACAAAATCAAAGCTGATCTATATACAATGTACCATATTACATGTACGATCTGCATTTCATTTCCAAATTCCCGTATGACTTTCAGAAATAATTTGGCATTTTAATATCAAATTGACAGCAGCTCTGAAGCTTAGGTCTGTAGGCGACGCAACTCTAAGCGAAACTTGTCATTTTAATTATTATGTTTATGATATGAACCTTTAAATAATTTCAATCAACACAAATGTTCGGTACAAACTTCTATTTATATTGTACTATGGGTCGTCCTTTTCCCAAATGTATTCGTTTAAACGTCAAATGAGAAGTTTTACTGTCATAAAGATGAAGCAAAGACCATTTCCGGTGAAAATATCGTACTCAGTATGTATTTTTGCACAGAGTTGGATCCAACGCTGAAGCATCAGAAATATCTCCAACACTGAAATATTGAAATATCTCTGAAACATTGAAATATCTCCAACACTGAAACATTGAAATATCTCTGAAACATTGAAATATCTCCAACACTGAAACATTGAAATATCTCCAACACTGAAACATTGAAATATCTCCAACACTGAAACATTGAAATATCTCCAGTGCTAAAGCATGGGAATATTTATTATGCTGAAACTGAAGCATCGAAATATCTCTAACGCTGAACATCAGAAACATTTTAATTCTTTGTTGGATAACTCGAACATCAGTGATACTTCTTTTCTGCTTTGTGGACTGTCGAAGTGTCCTGATTTTTCTTGGTTTATCCCGTTCTTACTTTTGTGTTTCTGTAAGGGGTGTTATAATGAAGAAGGACCCAATTTGAATCTACTCATGTACATTGTTGCCTACTATTTCTACAAACCAAGGCTTTTCTTTTTGAGTTGAATATATCTTCTTACATACATTTACACGTATTTTTATCACCATATGAAAATTGATATTGCAATCTGTGAGCTATCCTAGGTCTGGCCCTGAGGAATGGACAATATGACGTTTTACCATGGTTAAATGGTTAAGGTGGATTTTTTATATTGAACCAACTTTTTAAAGTATTTCTTAATTGCATTAACGAAAAAATTCTCGTCCATAAATCTATTTTCTGCAAGTTTAACTATAAATGGTTCATTAATTCTAGAAAATGTAAAATATTTGTAGGTGGGAAGTCGCAACGACGATAGATTACAGACACCGGACAAACGTAGATTAAAGAACCTTATAGGTGTCACGATATAAAATACCATCAAGATGGAGGGCACCGTATATGCTTATTGGAATATTCCTTAGATAGTTGGAATGTGTTGTTACAGTGTAGTACAAAAGTGAAATTTTGTAGTTATGCACGGTGTAGTTCGATAGTGAAATTTTGTAGTTACGCACGGTGAAGTTCGATAGTGAAATTCTGTAGTTACGCACGGTGTAGTTTTCGATAATGAAATTTGTAATTTCATTGAGCAAAGTAGGCTGTTTCGGGACGACAGCTAAAATTACATTTTCTCTTCTTTCACTTATGACGTAGATGTTCCAGCAAGCTGAGGAGCATTGTCTCAATGTCCTCCCTTTATTTGTCTTAATATCCTCCTTTTATTTGTCTCAATAGTCTCCTTTTATTTGTCTCAAAATCCTCCCTTCATTTGTCTCAATATCCTCCTGATATTTGTCTCATTATCCTCCCTTCATTTGTCTCAATATCCTCCCTTCATTTGTGTCAAAATCCTCCCTTCATTTGTCTCAATATCCTCCTGATATTTGTCTCATTATCCTCCCTTCATTTGTCTCAATATCCTCCCTTCATTTGTATCAATATCCTCCCTTCATTTGTGTCAAGATCCTCCCTTCATTTGCCTCAATGTCCTCCCTTCATTTGTCTCAATATCCTCCCTTCATTTGTCTCAATGTCCTCCCTTCATTTGTCTCAAGATCCTCCATTCATTTGTCTCAATGTCCTCCCTTTATTTGTCTTAATGTCCTCTCTTCATTTGTCTCGATAGCCTCCCTTCATTTGTCTCAATGTCCCCCTTCATTTGTCTCAATGTCCTCCCGTCATTTGTCTCAATATCCTCTTTTCATTTGTCTCGATAGCCTCCCTTCATTTGCCTCAATGTCCCCCTTCATTTGTCTCAATGTCCTCCCGTCATTTGTCTCAATATCCTCTTTTCATTTGTCTCGATAGCCTCCCTTCATTTGTCTCAATATCCTCCTGATATTTGTCTCATTATCCTCCCTACCTTTGTCTCAATGTCTTTCCGACATTTGTCTCAATATCCTCTCTTCATTTGTTTCAATGTCCTCCTGATATTTGTCTCAATATCCTCTAAGATATTCCCCAAACACTACGGCTGTCCCTATAAGCTACCTGTAGGTAATGATGGTACATATGTATTTACCTATTAGATGAACACACTACCGAAAAAAAATAATACTATGGTAAATGTCAAATACATATATCTAACGGAGATGCGATGAAGTTGAGCTAGGGTGATGATATTGTGAATGACTTCTGAAGGTCAATATTTCACTTTTGCAATATCTCATGTACAGTTTGAACTTTATCATTGAAACTCTACATGATCAATCTCCGTGATTATATTTTCCGCACATATAGACGGGGGTATATATCTGTCTGTCTATTCTTCGGTGACACTATTTTTGTCCGGGTCATAGCTTTGTATACGAGAGAAATTAGAAAATCATATTTCATAACTAAGGTTGTTTATGGCTAACTGGTGTCAAGATTAGGGTTACTACTGTAGTAAAGGTTTGATATTTTAATTTGGGTCATAACTTTTGAATATAGAGGCATTAGTTGTTTGCTTGTTTAACGTCCCGTCGAGAATGTTTCACTCATACTGAGACGTCACCAGTTGTAGGTGAATTCCTGTACTTAGCGCCTAAGGTTCTTTACGTGCTAATGCCTGCCGCGACTTGGATCTCCGTTTTTAAGGTCATATCCGAAAGATCCGCGATTCTCACTTCTATACGCCGTAAGAAAGCAGTCGTTCTTGACCGAAAACATCATTTCAATCTTTGAAAGATACACATTTGGTAACAACAATTTGATTACGAAGTTGGTATATTTTTAAAAAGAAAATATATACAAAAATTACATGTTTTCATGAACCTGTTATTAAATGATCTGGGCAATGCCGAATGTTTATCTAAGAAATATATTATGAGACCTGTATGATTCTTACATATATCATGATATCTTTTGGCGGTAGCTCAGTCGGCACAATACTTTCTTCGTGAACGGGTGGCCTGGGTTCGAATTCGAGGCATTCCTTGGTCGTCAACATATGTAGAGCAAAAGTGATTATTTCAATTCCTAAACACGCGTACAATATCAAAAGCAGTTCTATAATATCAGCTTCATCATGTACCCAAATCAGAAAGCAGTTCTATAATATCTTATTCATCATGTACTCAAAACAGGAAGCAGTTCTATAATATCTTATTCATCATGTACCCAAAACAGGAAGCAGTTCTATAATATCTGCTTCATCATGTACCCAAAACAGGAAGCAGTTCTATAATATCTGCTTCATCATGTACCCAAAACAGGAAGCAGTTCTATAATATCTGCTTCGTCATGTACCCAAAACAGGAAACAGTTCTATTAAATCTGCTTCATCATGTACCTAAAACAGGAAGCAGTTCTATAATATCTTATTCATATACCTAAAACAGGAAGCGGCAGCGCTATATACTGTATCGGATTTCTCATGTTCAAATACATGTATAAATCTACACTTCCATCACGATAAGCGTTGTACCATTTCATAGTAAGGTTTGTTCCATGCCACATTAAGCATTATTCCGTGCAGTCTGATTAAAATCAAACCTCTCACTTCGCTCGATATACGGATAGTCGCTGCGACTATCCGTATATCGAGCGAAGTGAGAGGTTTGATTTTAATCAGACTGTATTCCTTGTCACAATAAGCATTGTTCAGTGTCTTAATAAGCGTTGTTTAGTATCACAATAAGCGTTGTCCCATGTCACGGTAAGCGTTGTTCAGTGGCACTGCAAGCGTTGTTCTGTGTCACGACAAGCGTTGTTCCGTATCACAGTAAGCGTTCCATGTCACAATAAGCATTCAGTGTCGCGGTAAGCGTTGTTCAATATCATGGCAAGCGTTAAGTGTCACGATAGGCGTTGTTCAGTGTCACGGTAAGCGTTGTTCAGCGTCACTGCAAGCGTTGTTCCGTGTCACGGCAAGCGTTGTTTCGTGTTACAGTAAGCGTTCAGTGTCATATCATGGCAAACGTTAAGTGTCACGATAGGCGTTGTTCCGTGTCAAAATAAGTGTTGTTCTGTTTCACAATAAGCGTTGTTCCCTTATCACGGCAAGCTTTCTGTGTCACAACAAGCGTTGTTCAGTGTCACTGTAAGCTTTCTTTAATATCACGGCCAGCATTGTTCCGTGTTACAATAAGCGTTGTTCCGTATCTCGATAAGTACTGTTCCGTATCACGATAAGCATTGTTTCGTATCAAAGTAAGCGTTGTTTCGTGTCATGGCAATCGTTCCGTGTCACAATATGCGTTGTTCAGTGTCACGATAAGCGTTGTATAGTGTCACGATAAGCGTTGTTCCGTGTCACTGCTAGCGTTGTTCCGTGTCACTGCTAGCGTTGTTCCGTATCACGATAAGCGTTATTCCCTGTCACGACAAGCGTTTTTCAGTGTCACAATATGGGTTGCTCAGTGTCACGATAAGCGTTGTTCCGTGTCACGATACGTGTTGTTCTGTGGCACGGTAAGCGTTGTTCTGTGTCACGATAAACGTTGTTCCGTATCACGATAAGCCTTGTTCTGTGTCACGATAAGCGTTGCTCAGTGTCACGATAAGCGTTGTTCCGTGTCACGATAAGCGTTGTTCCGTATCACGGTAAACGTTGTTCTGTGTCACGATATGCGTTGTTCAGTGTCACGATAAGCGTTGCTCAGTGTCACAATAAGCGTTGTTCCCTGTCACGATAAGCGTTGTTCCGTGTCACGATAAGCGTTGTTCCATATCACGGTAAACGCTGTTCTGTGTCACGATATGCGTTGCTCAGTGTCACGATAAGCGTTGTTCCGTGTCACAATATGCGTCGCTCAGTGCCACGGCAAGCGTTGTTCCGTGTCACGGTAAATGTTGTTTCGTATCACGATAAGCGTTGTTCCGTGTCACTGCTAGCGTTGTTCCGTGTCACTGCTAGCGTTGTTCCGTATCACGATAAGCGTTATTCCCTGTCACGACAAGCGTTTTTCAGTGTCACAATATGGGTTGCTCAGTGTCACGATAAGCGTTGTTCCGTGTCACGATACGTGTTGTTCTGTGTCACAACAAGCGTTGTTCAGTGTCACTGTAAGCTTTCTTTAATATCACGGCCAGCATTGTTCCGTGTTACAATAAGCGTTGTTCCGTATCTCGATAAGTACTGTTCCGTATCACGATAAGCATTGTTTCGTATCAAAGTAAGCGTTGTTTCGTGTCATGGCAATCGTTCCGTGTCACAATATGCGTTGTTCAGTGTCACGATAAGCGTTGTATAGTGTCACGATAAGCGTTGTTCCGTGTCACTGCTAGCGTTGTTCCGTGTCACTGCTAGCGTTGTTCCGTATCACGATAAGCGTTATTCCCTGTCACGACAAGCGTTTTTCAGTGTCACAATATGGGTTGCTCAGTGTCACGATAAGCGTTGTTCCGTGTCACGATACGTGTTGTTCTGTGGCACGGTAAGCGTTGTTCTGTGTCACGATAAACGTTGTTCCGTATCACGATAAGCCTTGTTCTGTGTCACGATAAGCGTTGCTCAGTGTCACGATAAGCGTTGTTCCGTGTCACGATAAGCGTTGTTCCGTATCACGGTAAACGTTGTTCTGTGTCACGATATGCGTTGTTCAGTGTCACGATAAGCGTTGCTCAGTGTCACAATAAGCGTTGTTCCCTGTCACGATAAGCGTTGTTCCGTGTCACGATAAGCGTTGTTCCATATCACGGTAAACGCTGTTCTGTGTCACGATATGCGTTGCTCAGTGTCACGATAAGCGTTGTTCCGTGTCACAATATGCGTCGCTCAGTGCCACGGCAAGCGTTGTTCCGCGTCACGGTAAATGTTGTTTCGTATCACGATAAGCGTTGTTCCGTGTCACTGCTAGCGTTGTTCCGTGTCACTGCTAGCGTTGTTCCGTATCACGATAAGCGTTATTCCCTGTCACGACAAGCGTTTTTCAGTGTCACAATATGGGTTGCTCAGTGTCACGATAAGCGTTGTTCCGTGTCACGATACGTGTTGTTCTGTGGCACGGTAAGCGTTGTTCTGTGTCACGATAAACGTTGTTCCGTATCACGATAAGCCTTGTTCTGTGTCACGATAAGCGTTGCTCAGTGTCACGATAAGCGTTGTTCCGTGTCACGATAAGCGTTGTTCCGTATCACGGTAAACGTTGTTCTGTGTCACGATATGCGTTGTTCAGTGTCACGATAAGCGTTGCTCAGTGTCACAATAAGCGTTGTTCCCTGTCACGATAAGCGTTGTTCTGTGTCACGGTAAGCGTTGTTCTGTGTCACAATAAGCGTTGTTCCTTGTCACGATAAGCGTTGTTCCGTGTCACGATAAGCGTTGTTCCATATCACGGTAAACGCTGTTCTGTGTCACGATATGCGTTGCTCAGTGTCACGATAAGCGTTGTTCCGTGTCACAATATGCGTCGCTCAGTGCCACGGCAAGCGTTGTTCCGTGTCACGGTAAATGTTGTTTCGTATCACGATAAGCGTTGTTCCGTGTCACGATAAGCGTTGTTCTGTGTCACGATAAGCGTTGTTCCGTGTCACAGTAAGCGTTGTTCTGTTTCACGGTAAGCGTTGTTTCGTTTCATGGTAGGTGTTGTCCCGTGTCAAGGTTGACCTGACTAAAGAAATTATTGCTAGAAGGTTTTGATCACTTAGCATAGCAATGAAAACAAAATTAAATGGTCCTAATACTCCATTTAATCTAGTATTTGATAAACACGTTCGAGAATATTTCATTCTATATTTATGCCGCAATTTTCCATTATCATATGCATATGGTGTTTATGACTCCCAACTGATTCGATACGCAAGAGCTTGTTCTGCGTATGGTCAGTTTCTTATATCTAGGCAAGCTACTGACAAACAAGTTGATGTTATGGGGGATTCAACAGCCTCGACTAAAGTCAGCATTTCGCAAATTCTATGGTCGTTATAACGATCTAGTTTGTCAACACAACCTATCATTGGGTCAAATGCTGTCTGACGTGTTTCAAACTGATTGTTAAGCCGTTCTTTATACACTGATTTTTTCTACAGATTACTCTGCTACCTGATCAAGATATAGGTCTCACGGCGGGTGTGACCGGTCAACAGGGGATGCTTACTCCTCCTAGGCACCTGATCCCACCTCTGGTGTGTCCGGGAGTCCGTGTTTGCCTAACTCTTAATTTTGTATTCATTAGGAGTTATGAGATTGATCACTGTTCGTTATCTTCAACTTTTCAATATATAGACGTCACCAGCTGACAGTGAAGTGCCACAAATGTTGATAAATGCATGGCGCTCCAGGCCGTAGCAATGAGGTTTCTTTATCGTGTAAACGTTCACTATGCCGCGGGACCACCGTTTTTAAAGTCATATCCGAAAGACCAGTGACTTTTATTTCTACTGCCTGGTGTTTTGGTGAAAAAACCCAAACTATCTATGCCATGGCCGTAACTACCACCGAGGCAGCTGGGCCAACTGCCTCGGTAAATAAATAAAAAAAACCCGCTGTGCTTATACAACGTGGGTATATTGATTCTTGGACTCGAAACTTCCTAACTTTCAATAAACTTTAAACCAGACATGTGTATATCTATCCAGTCGTGGATGTCAACCAGCTGTAGGTGCCACAAACTGCGCCCTTCGCATGGCCCTCAGGGTTGTAGTACTCAGTGCTGTGATATTACTAATGGCGCCATGTCATCGCCGGCCCGGCCAGGACATGGATCCTCTGTTTCTAAGGTTCCATAGAAAGACTGCGACGGGGCTAATTGACGACCCGAATATTTCACTCATATTGCGACATCACCAGCTGTAGGTGAAGTGCCACAAAATTAGTTTGCCCAACTCTCTATTTTGTATTGCTTATAGAAGTTATGAGATTGATCACTGTTCGTTATCTTCACCTTTCACCTATGAGTAATGTTCAAGGTTGTAGAAATGAGGGTTCTTTAACAAGTCAACGCTTGCCACAACACGAGATCTTGCTTTTTAAAGCTCTTCTGATATAGTAAATAAAGATATGATAGCTGTAAGAAACGAACGAGGAAGTTCGCAATATTTCTTTCAGATAATCTGTCTTATTCAACCCTTCAGATGCGTTTGTCAGCTTTCAACTTCAACTGATAGGCACCCCTTTCGTGTTACATCGACCAAAGTCGTGGATGACCCTAATCTATCCTAAAAAAGCAAAAATTTATATCATACAAAAATTGATGAGGTGCCATGGCTCTGTTAGTATCGTGAAGCGGTCATTTTATATATTTTATTGAGCGGCAAGCCTGTATTTGTTCTGAATCGAAATTTTCTGGAATTACTTAATACGCACATACAGTATCATAGTCTAGATCATCCCCACGTTTGTGTATACGCCGAGCTCCCACACTGTACTAAAACGCCTCACCCCAGTACCTTTTGGGGGCTGCCCCCCCCCCCCCCCCCTCAGGCCTTTGCCCTGGGATATTTAATTAAGGGTTTCAAGCTCCTCCCAGACCTCCTACCTCACCTGATATTGGACCCTAGTTAACGGCCATGTATATTAAAGTCTTCGTTATGACGCGGCACCGGGGGGATACCTCCCTGCTGCGAACCACGAGGCTACCGCGGCCGGCATTAGATACCCGGATTTGCAAGTTTGTGTTGACAATATTTTCAGAAAATACTATTATGATATTCTACTCGAAGAAACATCGAAGAATTTAAAAATGAAAAGTTTCGTTCTCTTGCAAAAAGGAGGTCCACTGTACATATGAATTTTCAAAAGGTATAAGATCAAAGAGTTTGTTTATTTGCTTTATCGTAGTTTGACCGACAGAAATAAATCTCCTTGACTCCATATGGAGCGACAATTTAAAAAAATGGACTTCTTCAAAAAGAAAAATTACTCGGGCTCACGGCGGGTGTGACCGGTCGACAGGGGATGCTTACTCCTCCAAGGCACCTGATCCCACCTCTGGTATATCCAGGGATCCGTGTTTGCCCAACTCTCTATTTTGTATTGCTTATAGGAGTTATACGTGTAAGATTGATCATTGTTCGTTATCTTCACCTTTCATTTAAGATATTGTCAAAGGTAATCTAAAGTATGGTGATATTTTTCAAATTTCAATTGTATTGATCTAAGTCTCATTTTTAGTTATTTAAACGGCAGCTGTTAATGTGATTAATAGCAATGTGGAAGGGCCCCTTCGTATTAAGATTCAGACTTATTCCAACAGAAAACATGGATCGCATGTATCAACCAATACTGTTTCGGGGTATTTGCCAAATACAGTGGGGATCCGGGTTAGAATAGCTCCTCAGCACCCCTTTGGGTGTCGTAAAAGGCGACTAAATGGGGCGGTCCATCGGATGAGACCGCAAAAACTGAGCCCCGTGCCACAGCGTAAGAGCTGACCATAGGCCTAAATTTTGCAACCCTTCACCTGCAACGGCGACGTCTCCATATGAGTGAAAAATTCTCTATATATGCATCAAATACATTAAGATGAAGGTGATAGTATCTTGGTAGACGCAAGCGACCCATACTTTCTGCCAATACATTCTGAAGAGAAGGAAATTACGAGAAATGCACGTATTTTTGTGCCGCCTTGTCTTGGTATAAAACAATGGAATGTATATTGAAGTGACTGTTTTCAACAACTAAAATATAATACATTTGCTTCGGGGGGGGGGGGGGGGGGGGTTATGGTTTAAAAATCCGGAGGCCGTAACAGTTTCAGATTTTATATTAATTGAGGTATTTACATACGTACATGTCAACTGACGGAGAAATAACATTTAGTGTTATCGATCATATATTTACGTATGCAGTATGGTTTTATTTATTCATAGATACACAGAGGTCAGTGCTAGCTTTGTCACAGTCGTTATCGCTCGTTAATACAGGGGATGGCACACATCCAAAGTTTATTCTCTCCGAGTTTTATGAATGAATGACTTTTGAAGAATGAATGATATTGACTTTGTTCATAGAGTAATATTTTGAAATGAAATAAAGTTTTTGCTTTTGAGCATTATATCGCTATGATTTGATCTTCAACATTTTAAGATTTGTCAGGTAAATGTTCTGTGCGAGTGTGTATCGTGTTATTGAAATAGTATTTTTGTTCACTTTTATTGTACCTTTTGTCTTTGATCGTAAACCGTTGATATATGCATTTATCAATCTATTGAAGAAAGTTGCAAGTTCGCCTGGAATACGGGAACATTTGTAAATGAAACATTAGTTTTAGTAAAACCAAGAGTTTTGTAACAAGAAATCTTTTTTTCGGCCAGTTTTGTGTACAAATGTCTACAGGCTTTTCAAAACGCCACAACCATTAGACGTTTCCGTGCGTTCTGTGGAATCTCAAGTTTAAATTGTATTGACTTTTATCAAATTAATCATTTCAGTCCCATTAAACATAACTGACTGTTCAGATATTGATAATGACTTTTTAACTATTATAAGTAAATCAACTAATTCAGTACGATATTTCTTAGTTTTTTTGTACATTTTTCAGCTGCATTTAAGGAATGCAAGACTTAACCTTTTCTAGATATGGTGCCCTTTACGTCTATGTGCAGAAATGCACACACATTCCACTGAAAGCACACCGAACACCTCGTCTTGCATTTTAATGTTATTATGCACATGACGTGTGATATCACTTTTGATTAAAAATATTTTTTCAAGAATAAAGTCTGACCATCGATTACGATTCTCAAGGGCGCCGGAGCTATGTGGGGAATGTTCCAATAAAAACAAATGGTCTCCGAATGAAATACTTGTATCTCCTCTATAGTGATCATAATACATCTCCATCATGTTATATTTTATTATTCGCAGATAACATTCATTGATAAAAGATCATTATTACACAAAACCTCTACAATCCCCCTCTAAAGCCGGTCCTAATTAGGAAGGTTTTCTTCAAGGGTAGTGATATGAATGGTATACTTAAAACCCCTTAGTCATTGTCGTGGATATACGAGTATTAAACAGAGTTATAGATGGCATAAAAACCACTTTTCTCTTCTTTAGAAATCAAAAGAATTATCTTTGAAATGACCCAAATAATATTAAGTGTTTACAACGTATGACAACTCTGAATACCATGTGTGGATGCTCTCCTCACGTAAAACTTTGATCTGAAAGATTTTTTTTTTTTTTACATATCAAACATGACAATCCTGCCTTCAGAACCTTGTAAAAAATTAACTAAGTACGGTACAGTTGTGAATGATGTACACCCCGGCAGACACTTATAAATACAAAGAGAAGACATATTCGGCTTTTTCAAAATTATATTTTTCTTTCTGTGTTTATTTAATTTACAATAATAACATCAAAAAATTGAATGATGCAAACAACATTAAAATAAAATTTTAACAATTAATGCTATTACAAACATAGATCCCCCTCAAGCCACCATTTACTTGACAAAGTCCAGAAACTAATATCAAATTGTTTGTATATATTTTCCACTTATACTTCTAATATATATATATTTTCAAATGCCTAAATTTTTTGATTGTATACAATCAAAGGATTTCAGGATGTGTCTATTCTTTTTCCTTTTTAATATTTTTTGGGAAATGTATGTAGAATCTTACATTTTAATTTGCATTGATAAATATAGAATATTGCTGACTTCAAAGAACGTTTGAAATCGGACACAAACGGATTTCAATACAGTGAGAGAACATTGATAACGCGAACACTACAATAAATAACTGCTCAATGAATTATGACAATGTGGTCGATGATTATCATGTTTTATATACAAATCATGAATGAAGTATGAATGAATAATTTGATTTTAGACGCTATTTCGTGAATGACTTGTAAAACAATTACTGGTTTACATTAAATGCTGGATGAGGCAAGATAGTACAGATAAAAAAATAAATAATGACAGTTGTTTGCACGAACAGATGATATAATTGAAACACATGAACAATTTTTTGGGAAAATGCAGTCAGTCTTCTGTCTACTTCAAAACTGTAATACAATTGCCAAGTGTAATATATTATCATCTGTTAACAAATACCGTTTAGTCGTACAACTTAGATCACAGACGAAGCAAGTGTTACTTTATGTATCGCGCATGCGTAGCACAAGTCCTCTTCCGGAATATTGGACTAGGTTGAGACGATCGTTGTAAAATCGTTACTCCATCACAGTGTGCGCACGCACTGGGGTGTGTTCGATTTCATGTTCGGAAATGTGCATATATCACACTAACACTTTGGCATTAGAAAGCGTTTTTCCTAGTAATCACTGGTTTTTCACGTCTTCTTGTTGTTATATTGAAACAAGCGTCTTCTATTTCGCCGCCGAACCCTATTTCTATTATTTAAGTGTCGTTTGCTTTTCCGGTTTCGCCGTCGTCCTCGGCGATTTTTTTTCCGTTTTTTATTTACAATTTTGCATTTGCATGATTTGACAACTTTCACAGTGTATGTCCTAACTGAACTGTCCGGACAGATTAACTGAATTTTCTTCCTTTTCACCTTATCATTCACACATCGGTAGTCTTTCTGTTTGTGATTTGACCAGTACTTGACGAAATCTGACCACCAGGGAAGATTCAGTTCTTTCTTTGGTACACACGAACCCACGCACACGTCCTCAATAATTGGCTTCGACGAATAACAGTCTCCATCCGAAAAGTGCTTTTGCGATCTTAGTATCTTACATTGGACTGGGACATCATCTGGCAAAGAAAAAACAAAACATTTATTTTTCTTTGATAAGCATGAAAATTCGAAAGATTTCCAAACAGATACAACAATTCATTTTTACACGTAGATGTATGTGTGCGGGATTCGTACGTTTTGGGGGTGGAATGGGGTAGTTTGTTTTTATCAATGACCCTGTCTCATCTGTAAATTAAGAAAAACACTTTTAATTTCACCATTTACCCATTTAGGGAAAAGTTAAATTTGTGAATCAACTTTCTAATACTAAGTGGTTAATTCTATCGGTGTTAATAATTGTAAAATGTTAATCTGAACGAATTACGAGACAGGATTAACAATTGTTTGTTTAATTAACAAATCTTTTAAGATTTAAGATTACAAACCACCTAACCACAGTATGTCCTTTTTTTATATAAGTGATACGTATCGATAGTTCCCTCGTAATCCTAATTCTTCAACACAGAAAATATGCTTATAAATGATTGGACTTTTTTTGTTAATCGGTAAATCCCTCACTTTTACAGCAATATCAGATTAATCTCTTCATGCATTTCATTTGTCTGATTGTATTTTTATAAGCCTTCTACATTCGAGCATTTAATCTGATCAAATATTTGATATATTTCCTTTCCTTACAATACAGGTTACAGACTAGCGCTATTAACACCATTAGTCTCATGCTATTTTGCATGTGCACTGTTTATGTTTAATATACCGAAGTGAAAAGCGTGGACCAACACTTGGATTAAAGAATCAGTACCCTGTCCTGTCCATGGGTATATGCATAGACATGGGATATTGTAACAGACTCGGAAAATATTGGGTACACTCCACTGATGAAGCGCAAGGCTGTCTGCAAGTTGTCTGTCTACCAAGACCAGTCACAAACGACCAATTTTATCATGATAAAAATCAGCTAGTATAATTGTTATATTTCATTGAAACTGTCCGGCGCTGTTCACCGAGAAGTAAAGAGTAATTTTCTTCCTTTTCCACAAGGATACTTCATCTAACATAAGTAATACGCTGAGCCAAACGTTCCGGTTTTATTATCCCCACCCTTAGTTTTCCTTCATTAACCATTCAAACACTGTGACTCGTACAAGCTGTTCAGACATAGAAATGCTATCTGAATACTGGATGCAAAAACACTTAAAAGTTTTATTTGGATGGGGCATCGCCCTACACCAAAACCTAGCTTTCATTTATTCGGATAAGTGAAGACCTCGCTTAGTCTCGTGTGATATAGAAAAGGAGAGTTCGTTTCACGTATAGCAAAACCCATCGAAAGAAATCCGAACAATCGAAAGATCTATGCAAAGACCACAAATAAAGGATAAGAATGGATGATAATCTGCACGGTAAAATTGACAAATTTGTATTTGACAGTAATAACAATACAACGCTTTGATATCAGAGCACGGAATTTGAATAAAAAAAATGTTTTTTCCCGTTTAAAGGTTGAAAATGACAGATGTTTGTCAAATCTTTGAACAGAAAATCTGTAAACCAAGGAAACTGTGTACTTCAAATGATGACGTAACCAGACAGGAGTACCCACTTCATACCGAGGCATTACATTTTCGGCACTGTGGACATGCAGTAATTAAAGCTCGCTGATTGGTTCTTTCCATTCACTACCTTCCATTCATCATTACATGTAATATTTAAACGATTAAACGGAACGAATGTTACATAGAGGTTAAACTAGTCAAAAGTTGATGACGTCAATTTGGGTATACTAATAAACAATTTACTGTCCAAAATCGAAATTTGGAGCAAGGGCTGTTTCAAAACGAGGCTTGGTGCCAAAAACAAAATCTTGCACCATATTGGGTTTTATCCGACGAGAACTTTAGATCAGCGTCTAAATGTAATGAATTTACGATCATCTAAGGCTGTTTTACCTGATTTTTATGGCGACATGTCAACATATTTATAGTATATATGGACTAGGGTCTGACCTACAAAACCGAGACTATTATCTTTGAAAATACACAAGTTAATGTTATCTGGGGTTTACAGATTTTATAATTGCTAAACACATATATCTAGACCTATAGAAGGTTATCACCCGACATGACTCGGTATCTATGTCACACCAGCTGCACAGGTGGGGCTAAACAAACTCAGATTTGTATGTGCCTTTCCCACCTCATCCATTCACTAATCCCTGCAAAGTCAAAAACTAAAGTCACTCGTTGATAATTTTCTCCAGTGACCCCGAAGCTCAGTTTTCATGAATAGAAAATACGATGCAAAATCTTTAGTCTACATATGTAAGTTCTGATGTGATTTAAATGATGTTACGAAAGGATGAAATTTTACTCTCGTCTTGATACAAGGTTTACAAAAGCTTACGTATGTTCCCAGTCAGAACTTATAAACCCAAATAAAGATATCTTTTTTCTTGATCGACCACAAGTATATTGACATTGTTCTTATCCAAACAGACTTCAAGACAAACATATGGTTTACTTTGAGTCCAATCGACCTTCAGTGTGCAGCTCCTTGATGTTACCAGAGCAGGATGAGTCACGAGAAGTCACCTGTATCTGCTATGTCATTTCATGAATGAACGCCACATTATGAATGGATTGGTAAAACAGTGCTTCCCGAATTACTACACAGTGGTTAAACGAAAGAGTGATTGATAGAAACAAAGGTACAAGAGATTGTGTCCTGTCAATGATAAAGAATATAGTGATTGACAAGTTTTTTGTTCATAACTAGCAAAGACAATCTCTTTTTCCCTAATCAATAATCTCGATGTTTTACATAAATACATAGCTATCTTTGATCTTGCTTTAATAAGCCTCGTACAATCGAAGTAGTTTGGAACCAAGTTTGTCCCCCAAAATAGTTGCATTGCAACATGACTGTCTGAATCATATATAGAACTGGAGCATCCAGAACTTCTACATGCGGAATTTATAAGGACTATGTGTATACATGTGCCATGGTGTAATGCGTCGTACTCTCTCAGAGCAAATAAAGGTAGTACTAACCCGCAAATTTACATAGTTGTTGAACTCCGTGTATATACAAGGAACAAGTCGTGATATCGATTGGACACAAATTTGTGTTAAACATGCCCTAATTGTGTCAAAATGAATTCAAGGATAGCTTTAATCGGAAATGTTTAGACAGAATAAAGAGGGGAATAATGAATGCAATATTGACACGTTTGAGAGTTGTTCCCAAAGCTTTCGGGACTGACGTGACGTTGCCCGTGGTCTGACATCCGTTTTGACATCCTGGGGACCGTATTGCGGTCTTAATGATTAAGTTTACACATCAACCAACCGTACGCCTCTATAGAGTTGCAAACATTACAAAAACAGAGAACATATTTCAAATTATAAAGCGCTGACAAATTGCACTTGCAATTATTTGATCCAGAAATTCGTCTAGGACAAGGAATAATATAAGCATCGGTGACCCATTGGAAGGTCGATTTCTCCATAAATCTACAAAGAAGTAGTCCCGGCGATTTATTATTGACAATGTTACCTTGTTTTTCACCAGTTTACTACACTGCTAGCACCTCGTCGCTTTACGACACTGGGCCTTTTAGGCGGTAATTTCTCATCCAAGGCCCCGATTCTTCTTGATGTGGAGTTAATAGATCATAAATGTAGCAGGAAAATTTGCGTGGGACACCATCGTTCCTGATTGGGACAGGGACGAAGAAGGTATTAAAGACAATGTTACTCTGGCGGAAAAGTCAATACTATTCTCCTTTGTTCGCCCTTTTATAAAAAAATATACGATGGTTAATTCTGCTAAAGGTCGACGTGGATTTAGTTCACAGAGCTCATTCTTTATAGAATACGTGCATCGAATGTTGTACATCCTTGAATGGCTTAATTATTCCATTAGGTTATTTTTTTAAATTCTTACCCACCCTCGCTTCCGTGAGATGCGCAAACTATACTTAATTGATGTAGCGCGATGTAATTATCTATCGTGTTAACAAGGAAACGTATATTCATACCAATTATTTAAAAACGTGGGGTACTAATGAAACACGTTCATTATTTTACAAATGTAGCCTTTGATGGATTGTGAACGTACTTTATTCACTAACTGTCCGTTTGAATAAAAATATCCATCTTCAAAATCCTTTTACATATAAATATATAAGGGATAAAATAAGTCATACACAGAGCGTAACTAGACACGAAATACTCTGTCAACATTCAACACGACCAAGATATAGATAGCGCCCATCCTAGTCAATGAAAAGGACTTGTAAAGTACATGTACACACACTGTATTCCCCTTTTCACAGAAGTTGTCTACCAAAAAAAAAAAAAGCGTTTGAAACACGTTGCTAGTATGCTACCATAACCGGAGCACTTACGCGTCATTCAATGATAATATTTCTTTATTTTCTATCTGTGTTATAAATAGTTAGAGAAACAAAAAAATCCGATAATCTGCTCAGTTTTTTGCGAAGTGTGATTGATGAACTAAATAGAGGCAAATTTTAGCCGACAGAATCTGAAAATAAAACCCGGAAGTCATTTCGACGAGCAACGAGATGCATGGGGAACATGAAATCCATTTATATACAAGTATATGGTTTTTCTTTGACTTGCTTACTATTATTTCAGGGGTGGGGAGGATTGCTAAACAACGATGATGATGGTAACTATGAGAGATGACGAAAGGAGTTTTTCTTTAAAATAGAAAAACCATATTAACGTGATAGCGAGATCGTCAAACTGCAGTACGTGGATGTTCTTTATCAAGCCCATTAGGGTTAATATCCTTCCAAAATCGTCGGAGAATAAATCCTTTCAAAAATTCCACTCGCAGCAACATACTATTGGAGTTTTAAAAACGTTGTATTTATTACTCTATAACACCCATATATCATGAAGTGTGGAGAGACAATGCCACATTGCCTACATCTTTATTTATTCGTGTCAAAACGAGGAAGACACGCGCTAAGATGAAACTTGGACAAAGCCTATCCAGCTGGCCAAGCTATGGGATACCGAACAAATGGTCGGTTGACACTTGGCTACCTATGTATTAGAGAATCTTGAACACTCACTTCTCGCAGTGAGACATGGCATATCTTTCGTCAATCAATGTTGTAAAACCACAAAACAACTACCTATTTACCGCCATTTAAGTTCTTATAGTCAACACCGACAATGAGCGCTGACACTCTTTAACTGTATTGATATAAACATGGCCGCAGCGGTGTATGATACTAGCCACTTGACCTAATTTCTAGGGATGAAAATATTTTGGCCTCTTCAGGTGTTTTTCAAGCTTGACGTAAGTAAGCGCCTTTCTTCACCAAAAAAAAAAAAAAAAAAAAAAAAAAAAAAACTACAAAGAAAGAAGTTGCTGTAAATAAAATTACATGTGTGCAGTATTTCCGTGGTTTCAAGAAATACCTGCCACGAGGAGCAATGACGTCACAATACCTTTTACATCAAAATTATGTGCTTTAATTCGTTTACAAGGTAGGAGTGGAGAAAATAGGCGATGCATGCGGATTCACACCAATAAAGACGGATACAATTAGACCATAGAAACAATTATATAGTCTCGATGAAAACAGATGATGCAACTTTTTACGACCCAACACAATCTGCAAAGTGTCATTTAAAAAGATGAAGTACCGATGTAAGGAAGCACTTTAAATCGCACTGCTTGATGAAATTCAGTATAAAGAGTATAAACATATTTTCGCTGTACTACCCTAAGTGACCCATAACAATAACTATAGCAATTCAAATTGGTCTTCGAAAGTGTTAAATGAAATACACGAATCTTCGTAAAGAACCTTCACATTTGCACTCACTACTACTCTAACATGTTTTGTTAAAAACGCTCATTTCAATAGAACATGAATATTCAGCTAGACTTGAATCTTTTGCTATTTATGCAGAGGAATGATAAATAAACCCAGATACTCTTCGAAGATTGCTGCAATTTTGTTTACGGTTAAGTAAATTCAATATGAATCACAATGGCTGCTTTAGTTGTGTTGACAAATTAATGAAGTTTTAAAAAAGAGCAAGATAGTGAATCACGGCAATTCGTCATCGTTTTCACTATTGTAAACACCCATAGAAGATGCACCAATACACAGATGAGATTTCCTGTTTCCTTCTATACGGCTTTAATTACAATTATTTCATCAACGAAATGGCTGTAATCTATCCAATGCGAATGGTGCTTCTTTATCATGATTATTACGAGAATATTGAACATGCTTACAACAGTCAGTCATCGAGAGCTCGATAAAGCTTGGTAAGGGTACTTCAAGTGAATAAATTTTATGAATCACTACCATTTCAGCAATTAAAACAAATGATTAATCTATTTAAGAGAGTTCACATCCCTTTGATGCTGCAACACCTGATGATTCAATAACCATACATCACTGGGCGACTTCATAATGTCTGGTAATGACAATAAAGTGAAGTGAATATTGACTGGGACAATATGAGATATTCTTCGGAAAATAATTATACCCAACTTTAGATCAATTCAGTTTCAAATAGTTTTATCTAACTCAAGATCAATTTACTTTATAATAAACCCCATTTTTATGCAGAGAGCTAATTTTAGAATGAGAGCTGAATAGTAGAGAGAAGTGTTTTGACGAATTAAATATTATGTTGTAATATGTCAGGAAGGGGTCGTGTATCAAGCGACGCCATCGTTTTGAGTCACGTGACCTTGCTTGTAGTCTGCTGGTGCCGAAGCTTGTCTAACATGACTCGGATGTTAGCCCATCAATGGACATACGTACTTCTAGCCTGAGAGCAACAATTTCGTGTTGTTGGCGTATGTTTACACATGTCTAATGTACATTCAATTTTTTGGTAGTTTTACGTAGAAAAAGGAGTAGTATGAACTCTCTGCTTTTCATTCGGAACAGTCCCTCCTGCTCTCCGGTTGCCATGTTAATAGCTGTGACTAACTCATAGACAAATGAGCCAATATTATGTATATAACGTCATAGTGAAGATATTTTCTAGTACTGGCTGGATTTTAAGGTCAACTCAACTTGTACCTTGCCCCCAAATGAAAAATGTTTTTAATGACACTTTTTTTCTTTCTCACCGCTTGCATGCGGTCTTAAAATTAAGTAAATGTCTGAGGAACATGGTAGTAAATGGTATATCTATGTAAATTTGAATGTATTGATTGAAAATAGGAGGAGATTCTCTAACGTTTTGAATTTTTTCAGCGAGTACAGGACTTTCAGTATGAAGACACAAATACATTCAGCATATCTGAAAAAAGGACCATATAGCCACTTGATCTGTCAGTAGTCCATTCATTGTTGGCATTTATCAAATATTCCCATTTCAAGAGCAGAACGAGTCCACTTGAGTGGAAAGTATAGGGACGAAAGGACGCGCCAATTCAGCATTCGCTCTAACGCTGAATGAAAAAGACACCGATCTAAAGGTTTTGGTCCTGTGATTTAAATATCAGTCAATTCTTCTGAAATTCAGTCATGATAGTCCTATTTTCATTTCCCTAGTAATATGATTCCTGTTTCGTCATATGAAGTCACAAAATTGCGTTTACCGCGAAAAATCGTAAAATACCGGTATGTCTACGTTTAAAGGCAATTAAAAAAAAAAAAAAAGAATTGATCAAAAATTTTGCAACATTGAAATATGCAAATCAGCATATGAAACACATTATTACTGTGTAAAACTTATATGGTACCAATTTTGATGCACCAGATGCGCATTTCGACAAATAATGTCTCTTCAGTGATGCACAAGCCGAAATTTTGAAATTCGAAATGACAGAAAACTTGTAAGAGCTAAAAGGAAAACTAAAGTGCCAAAAACTGGAGCCAAATTCGTCCAAGGATCAGAACTATGCATGAGGGAGATATAATCCTTAATTTTGAAATGAATTTCTAAATTTTATCCCAGCCATTAAATATACATCCGTATTTTCAAGCTACTATCAGACACCAAATAGCGTAGCAAAATGTTAATTATTGGCCAGTTGAAAGAAATTAAACTATCTGACCCTAAACAGTGTAGAAAAATGGTAATAATTGGTCAGTTGAAAGAAATTAGATTGAAATTTACATGTATGACGTCGTGCGTGGTGAATTATACAATTACTTTTGTAACTTGTATTTTAAAAAGGCCAATTTAGACTATTAAAGAACTTAGTTCTTTCAGTTTACTAGAAAAAAGAAAACATTCTCAAAAGAATAACGCAATTCTAATAGTTATGATTTAATGATTTGTTTCTTTTTAACTTTTTGAAGAGCATTTTCTTAATTTTGTGAACTATTGTAAATTAAAGCATGATTCGTGTTTATTTTAAGCACTAAACGGCGTATGATGAAAGTTAATAATATGCAAAGTTTGGAAAAAAAAGTGCTCAATAGTATGTCGTAATATATTCTATCTCCATTGTGGTGTAAATCAGCTTGTGTGATTATAAGTACATTCATAATATTTTTATCACGGATTTTCAGCTACAGATTATACTTAGAAGTGCAGGTATCTAAACGGATTTGAGAAACATTTAAAAATAAATGGTAACCTTTCAAAGAATGTTTAGCTGTTCGATATTTATTTTGAGAGTATTTGATTTTTTAAAACGTCGAGACTATTGTACGAGAAAATCAAACACAGGCACTTCTTCTCGAAAAGGTTTACGTATGCATTTTATATGGATTTCGTTGATATAAACTAGTATTGACTTAAAACGTACGTACAGACAGGCATGTAAAACTGTAATTAATTTACATCAAAGATTGGTGTCCCAAAATGAATATCATATATCAGTGTACAATGAAGATATTAATTTTATTTAAATACGATTTCATTAATATCATATTGCAAAAGTTTTAGTTATGTCAATATAAGATGTGACAAGTAAACCGTGAATATGTAACAAAAATCAATGTTACATTAACTTAAAGTCTTTGAAATACCATAATAATCAAGAAAAATGTACGTTTGGTCGTGGATCATTAACATATACCACACTCCAGACCCCAAGGAAGCGGTATAGGGGATACGAAAGTGGAGAAGGGGGCAAACATGTTCTTAAACAAATTTTCATTGATTTTCTATGTGATTTTTAAAAATTCCGAGTGGTGGTGAATACTCTAAAACCAAAATGAAACCCAGGTGCACTATTTTCAAACGAATATTGCCAATGGGGTCATACTATTGGTTCTGTTTCTAAATATCTTTAATCAAGCGAATGTTGCCTTGAATTTTGTATTTAACATCTGCACGTATTCATTTCCTTAGTGCTACATGCATCCTTTTAAAAATTCCTTCGGAACTGAACTATTGTAAGAAATGCTGTTGGAAATACATGAATGAAAAAGATGCTATTTGAGGTATGACCGATTGACAAGTAACACTAACCATGAAACAGGCCCGCTCAGTTCAAAGAAATCTTATTGATTTTACAAAGGAATTCTTCAGTTTTCATGTAACCATACACAATCTGATGGTCAAGTATGTTGAGTGGAAAATCTTCTTTTTATGAATGCTGACCTTATCTGCAAGATGGAAATCTAAGACTACTCAGAAACTTCGCTTGGCCACGCGCTGGGTGCTTTTCTTTCATTGAAAACAATTACATTCAGTTGTCAGGCACGATGAGGTGCTTGCAGGTCTTGTCTCTACCATATGGGCGTTACTGAAAACGGACAATTTGTTCAGCGACTTTGATGTTATCGGGATCGGCATTCCAAAAAAAAAATGTTGAGGAAAAAAATGATATGCAACCAAATGTAATCTTTTGTTTAACAAAAATGATTTTCACAAGATAAAATCCTATATTTAGCTCCAAATTTAGCGTGACAGATAAGGAACAGGTCTATGATTTATTTAACCTGGTTGAAATTTTTACCACTTAGTACGTAAGGTAACTGTTTATCGATGATATTCCATATGGGAAGCGTCCGAGATGGAATGCCGAAGATGGAACAGGAATCCCGGCGCGGCCGGGTGGCAAAACTATGGAACACTTTGAGGTAATCGGGAAAGTCAATGCAAGTTTATCAACTTGCCAAATATATATGCGTCCTCTGTATAAAGATTATGGATTGGAATGCTAACCTCTATAAACAGATAACAACATGGGTGAATCATTTTGATTTGTGAACATGGGATTGTTCTACGATGTCACGATTTGGCGAACAGAATTCAATATCATAGTTTTCTTGTAGGTATTTTGAAAATCAATCGAAATTTGATGAATTGATCGAATACTTATAATGACTACATTTATCAGATACGTGGCAGAAGTGCAAATCATGCACTGACTTCCTGTTAATACGAAACAATCACTTAGGTTGACGAAAGTGTGCTACTTGCTGAAGAAGGTTATTAAGAAATGAAAGATTTACTGGTCGAACTTTTATCAGATTGCGAGTTAAGATAGATTGATTAAACATCTGTAAGTTTTTATTAAAAACCACAAATTTAAAGAAGCGTTTTAATCGGCGCACTGTTTGGCGTTTATACGAGAAGTCCATGCGGATTAACCGTTTAAGGTCAAATAGACAATATTTACAGTAATAAATAAAACGGCGGTTTTTAAAAACATGAATGAGTCATAAGTGTTATCAATGAAACTTTCTAACTAGGGTAGATTTGACTTTTTTCGTCTCGATAACACTGTATCGGGTTTTGCCGGGTTTAATAGATTAAACATATCATTTTCGTCGTTTTGAACCACGGTGCTAGAAAGTCCGTAGACTTGATAGGTGATCGAGATCAATCTTATGCTACCATACAGACTGAGAAGACAGATATGTATATCAAGCACTCCTAAATGGTAAACAGAGTGTTTTAGTAAGGCTTAGAACTTTCTGATGACAGGTTTGCAGTTTTTCACGTTAACCTGCAAAATGAACAGGTGTTTAAAAGAGTTTAAATTCAAACTTGAAAAATGTGGCGATCTTTTGGTCATAAAGATAATCAATTAAGTTCTGTATACTCTTCTAAATATTGAATAAATGGAAATAAAAGCGGTTAGACAGGGAGTCCCTTTGAAGCTATTCTTTTTTTCATTTTAAGTAGGTCAAATGGGGAAAGGATAGAACCTATCCTAGGCAGAACAACATTGTCTTGGTTTGTTATACAGAGATTCATGAAAATAAGAGGATCACACCCGACACCACGCTGATGGGGCGCTGATGTGTAAAATCATTAAGACTGTACAACGTCCATAACGCTGACAGGACTGACATCTAATACGTCACTGTACGACAACGAACAAGATCGCCAACCAATAGGGGTTTGGTCAGGTTCCATTTGAAATTTAGCCTCAATTTCATTCTTTCCCTCTTCTTCCATAAATAACAATACTGCGCATATTAAGAAGAGTTTTATGAGAATTTCTCTTCTTCCAGTCTGCAGGCAATTTGCACTTGAAAAGAATAAGGCTGCACACAAGATGCAAAACTTTTAACACGAAAGAAAAGGTGCTGCCTCAATTTTTTTTTTACAAACGGGATACAACATGGGACCGTGGTATTGAGCAAAAGTTATCTACAGGATGCTCTTGTAAAGGGGTGTATTATGTGATTGCATGCCAGATTAGTTGCTTTCAGTGAAATGCTAATACGGGGTACTCTTTCATCGCTTTAGTGCCACGCGTGGTTTGCCCCCAGACCGACAGGCTCACAAAAAATATCAAACCGTCTCCTATATCCCTCACCAACAGGACTCCCTCTCATATCACCTCAAAACAATACACACTGAGTGTTTGGGGGAAATATGACAGTTAAATATGTCATATATATGTAGATTGTTTTTTTATAATATTGGGGTTTCCTTGTGGGGGCTTTTAGAAATCCAGCATATATTCACAGTCGGCCTAACCTCAGAACGTACGAAGACTGCTTGTATAGTTAGGTTCTAGTACATATTGACGGCGGTTTACGATGAGGCGTTATATCATTTTTATCTGATGAATGAGGTCTTGTACATCTGAATGGAGCCCAGGTAAAGGGAACTAGCGATGGCTCTGGAACGTCCGCGAAACCCTTTTATTTATTTCTTCACATAAAATACATTTTCAACGTAGCATTTACATTATGCAAATTCACAGCGATATCAATCATGTTTTACTTATTAATTGCTTCAATGCACATTCACCTATCGTTTGGGAGAATCCGCTGCTTTTTGGACAGTATAAGTGTGTGTTTTGGTTATATTATTAATAAAAAATACCGAAATGTTTAAGGTATGATTTTATTTCCAAAGTATTTTTAACTCTGCTGTAGTTCTGTCTTTCCTTTCTCTCAGTGAATGGATGTCTCGGGAACTTTCAGCAAACTACTCCCAGTATTAAAATCCCACAAACAATACACCAGCCGTAAGGGGTTTTCATTTGCTTAATCTTATAAATTGAATTATAAATAAAGTTAAGTAAACATCGATATTTAACTTAAATAAATTTGGAGTGCAGTACACATTATGTCTGCAGTTTAATTATGCCCTTACCTGCATTTGGGTAAATTTGTTTGAAGTATTTCTCTGTTTTGTTCCTTTCAGTTGAGTTCAATGAATTATGATCCATTGCATCGATATTATTAGAATCCTTACTTGATAAATCTGAGAAACTGAATATGCATTTAAAAACACTTACAAATGCACAAATCACAAATACTACAGTGTCGAGTCGCAGTATGCGCATGGTGCATGGAATACGAAAGTTACCTGCATTTAAGCTCACATTGGTTCAATTTCACATTTTATCTCCAACTGATGTTTTAGATGCATCTAGTGGAATTTTTTTAACACATTCTCTCCACTTCGATTATCCCAATAAAATTCATTTTCCTTCTTTGGTATCATTGTGTTGAATATCGCACCGCTTTTTTATCGTGGTATAGTCAAAATGCTTATACTTTATAAACCACCGAAGAGGCCAATTCAGGGGCGGAGCTAAGCCTGTCAATCTCGCAATCACAGGATTGTCAATGAATTCGCTTTACGATAAAATCACAGTTAAAGCTTTATTGTTGTGTTTTTTAAAGATCGCATAATAAATATTGAATTTTCCCTATATATACGATAATTGTTAAAGGTTCCTCAATGATTTGTATGAAAAGGGTAACAGAAATATCTGTTCGACGAGGAGTGAAACGTCCGCCGCGCTTTTTACGATATTTTTCGCCGGGTACACGCTGTGGTGATTTCTTATCAAACGAATATTTATTCTAATGAATGTACCTCGGCCAAATCAAGGTTGGATTGTTGTTGTGAAAGATGTTATGAACCATGCCAGATAACACAGGCGCGTGTAGAATATAGTTTTCAATAGAAAAAAAAAACTTTAAAAGTAAGGACAATGTATAATAATTTAAAAAAAGATAATGATCGATATTCCTTATGAACTAAGAGTTCGAACATTGGTTGAGCACGAGTTTTTTTTCTCTCTCTCCCTTTTTTTGTCGAGTTTAGAACATACAATGTTAACTGTGACCGTATATTCAGGTTATTAAAACTCAGTATTGATTGTCGACCCTGTTTCTTTCTTCTTCTGCTAGGGTAAGTAACTTTAAAGAAACAGCTCAATCACTCGTATAGTTTAATCCTCTGTTTCTGTCAAAGTTTTCCCCCAAAGATTAGACACACCCATGCTCCTTATCCATTCGACTGCAATACAACACCGTAAGAATTTCTTATGTAACGGTTTTAATACTAGGATCATTGTTTTTTGTCACCTGCCCGACCTAGAGACACCTGCTTTACTGCTTGTGCTCTGCAACTAAAACCCCTGAAAACATGCACTATGTACGCAACTTTACCCAATTCCCCTTGTAGAATGCATGGGAAAATTCACAGCCAAGAGTATCTGAATTGCCGAAATTACAGGTATAAATGTGGAAGACATATCCCTGGTTCAGAAAGCTGAGTTGCAAATTTAGTGTTGTAGCAGTTTAATTAATGCAATACAGAGTAAATGTTTTGTATAGACTTTGAGCGTTTGTTGTATATTGTTATAACGCCCAGCTCGAGAATTTTTCACTCATTTGAAGACGTTACTATTGTCGGCAAAGGACTGCCAAATTTAGGCATATACTCGGCGCTTACGGTCTGTGACCAGGGAGGGATCTTTATCGTGCCGCATCTGATGTGACACGGGGCCTCGGTTTTTGCGTTCTCATCCGAAGGGCAGCCCCATTTAGTCACCTTTTACGACAAACATGAGATACTGAGGACCTATTCTAACTTGGATCCACACGCGGAGTTTAATTATACCATAAATGACCTTGGCCTTTTGGATAGTCAAGAGTTACCCCTTTATTTCATTCATTAAGTTCATGCCAAAAGAGATACATGTATTTAAAAATCTTAATAGCGGTCTTATACCAATTTCAAAGTGGTTGACTTTCATACCGAGGTCTGGTTGACTTTCATGCTGAGGTCTGGTTGACCTTAATGTTGAGGTCTGGTTGACTTTCATACTGAGGTCTGGTTGACCTGAATGTTGAGGTCTGGTTGACCTTCATGCCGAGGTCTGGTTGACCTTCATGCCGAGGTCTGGTTGACCTTCATGCTGAGGTCTGGTTGACCTTAATGTTGAGGTTTGGTTGACCTTCATGCTGAGGTCGTCACATGTATATACACGTCATGGGAATGTGTTGATGGGAATGATCTTCAACTTGAACTATAAGGCTTTGAATTCAATTGAAATTGTTTCATTGCGAATAAACTTTATTGTTCATCACTCCATCAATTAATTAATATTCTTTTATAGACGAATGGATTGTCTTTTAAATGCTTCAGTTTTACCATCATGATTTGTTATTTTGTGTTCAAGGGCGTTTGACAGTGACCTTGGTCTTTAACTGAGCATGTTTTGAATGAAATTCCTATTCGACGATCAGTCTGGCAACCATATTATTTAATGACAAATGAGCATTTATTTCAGATGGACGCCGGTCGTCCGTAATTGCAACCTCTTGGACCTTTCCCACCGGAAACACCATTTAGAATACAATGATGGTGCCCATAGACAATCTCCTTGACAATAAATAAAATATTTTTAGGTCATTTTTGCAATTAGTTTTCTTCTAGATTTGATTTAAAAAACAAACAAACCCAAAATACACACACAAATTAATCATCAATGAGCGACATACTTATTAAACTTAAAGTCGCTAAAACCGACACAGATCATAAAGATTTTGCGACTCCTTTGTTCACTGCAAATTTTGTAGATAGAGATGGAGGGTTGGTGTGACCGGTCAACAGGGAATGCTTACTCCTTTTCGGCACCTGATCCCATCTCTAGTGTATCGAGGAGTCCGTATTTTCTCTGCGCTTAAGTTTGTATTCTTTAAAGGAGTTTTTGATCACTGAACGGACTTGAGATAAATTATGGAATATGAAATTTACCGAAAACTCTACGCAGAAATCTTGATTGGGGACATAGAAATTTCCAAGAATTATGTAAATAAAATCCGTTTTATGTCACATCGGCATTCCGTGTACGGGACTATTTTCGTTGTGATCGATTGATAGCCTATGTATTATCTATTGGCTTTTTTTACTCTCTGTCTATCAAAAAATAGTTAAAATTTCTACTCACGTCTAATGATTTTTTAAGTTACCGACACCCTTTAAACTACATTTAGTTGTCATGCAAATTTAGTATCCACTAACACTCGCTAACTACACGTCATTGTCGTGTAAATTTGTATTCACTAACACCCACTAACTACATATACTGTCATATAGTAACTTTTGTATTCATTAACATCCGCTAACTACATAAACTGTCATGTAGTAAATTTTGCATTCAACTACATACAGTTGTCATGTAGTAAATTTTGCATTCATTAACATACGCTGTTGTCATGTAATAAATTTTTTATTCACTAATACCCGCTAACTACACGTCATTGTCGTGTAAATTTTGTATTCACTAACATCCGCTAACTACATATGCTGTCATGTTATAAATTTTGTATTCACTAACATCCGCTAACTACATATACTGTCATGTTATAAATTTTGTATTCACTAACATCCGCTAACTACATATACTGTCATGTTATAAATTTTGCATTCATTAACATCCGCTAACTACATATAGTTGTCATGTAGTAAATTTTGCATTCATTAACATCCGCTAACTACATAGATACAGTTGTCATGTAGTAAATTTTGCATTCATTAACATCCGCTGTTGTCATGTAATAAATTTTTTATTCACTGATACCCGCTAACTACACGTCATTGTCGTGTAAATTTTGTATTCACTAACATCCGCTAACTACATATACTGTCATGTTATAAATTTTGTATTCACTAACATCCGCTAACTACATATACTGTCATGTTATAAATTTTGTATTCACTAACATCCGCTAACTACATATACTGTCATGTTATAAATTTTGTATTCACTAATATCCGCTAACTACATATACTGTCATGTTATAAATTTTGTATTCACTAACATCCGCTAACTACATATACTGTCATGTTATAAATTTTGTATTCACTAATACCCGCTAACTACACGTCATTGTCGTGTAAATTTTGTATTCACTAACATCCGCTAACTACATATACTGTCATGTTATAAATTTTGTATTCACTAACATCCGCTAACTACATATACTGTCATGTTATAAATTTTGTATTCAACAACACCCGCTCATTACATAGACTTTCATGTTGTAAATTTTAAATTCATCCGCTAACTACATATACTTTCATGTTGTAAAGTTAGTATTTTACTGCCACCTGGTAGATTAAAATTTCACGATATTCATAAATAACATTATGTATAGCTAAAGCAATGGGGTAAAGGTTCCAGGGGGAGATCAGCAAATCATCGAAATGTAAAATTTTTTCTCTTCTTCGGCATGTTCCCAACAGGAGATTCCATATCACGCTAATTTATGACTTCGTACCGATATAATGGAGTGCAATCACGAAATAGGTCAAGTCAATCTAAGAATGAACACGGTCTCCATTCATGTATTTGACGTTAATTTCTATAGTAAGGTCCCTCTATGTATTTAATAGACCCTGAAGACATTTAAATATTAAGTATTGTTTATCTGAATGTAAAAAAAGAAAAGTTTAATAAGCTCTAGCCACGTTTTGATACAATCCATTAATCATTCATTCATTAAATGGGATTTTAGATATATCAATCACATCTTCAAATACTCTGTAATACAATAATTTGTACTAGAAGTTTTAGCTCGTTCAAGGTGTTTTAGTCTTTATCAATAGAATAGTGAATACCGAGGAGTGGGGTGCTTTTACGATTTATAAAAACCACGGTCGTGTCCAGAGATGTTAAACAAACATGCTCATGCATCCACGCGATCTTACGCACGTGCACACACATCCCCAAAGAACTGTTTTTATGACTCGAATTGGCCTAATGTCGCTTGTAGTCTATTGTCCTTCCTTTCAAGTAAATTAATTTTTCCACTGAATGAAATTACATTTTAAACAGAAGCACTTTGAATTAACCTCCTTGGTAGATAATCTAAAGGTCATGTCATTAATCGTGAGAAAAGAGATCAAACTAGTAATCGAAAATTAAGTGGCTAACGAAAATAGTCCCCAACAAAAGATAGGACCACAAATCTCCGTAACGGCTGGGCTACCTTCTCTCCGCCGTCTGATCTTCTCCAAAGTTCAATACCGTGTTAACATATATAGTAGCCTGTTTTGAGGCCAATCCTTGGGAAAAAGAAATCTTTAAAATCTGTTAAATACACACAAACACGAATGAAAACAATCAAAACAAACACACAACTAAACAAAACAAACACGACTAAGCAAAACAAACAAGACGCATGGCCTCCCTGCTGGAAGTAGTAGACTTGAGAACAAATTTTAAATTTCCTGTTTCAAAATATTTTTGATTCCATACACAAGGAAATAAGACCATGGACAGGTACAGTATCATCTCGTGACGTTGGGAGTGAGCAACTTTAATCTTATAAGTCTGCTTTCAGATTATGTTTCTATAATTTCCCCCAAATGCATGCTGCTTTCAGGTGTGTGTGTGTGACAAAGATCATTGTTGTATCTTATGCTCGTACAAATGCAGTATTTCTTCAGCTCTCGCTTATCGAGATCAGTAAAGTAATTTATCAGCATAAACCAAATTATGGGCTGAAACTCGAAAATAGAAGTCAAGTGGTCAACCGATATTATTTTCAACAGACGAAATATCTCAAAAACTGAAGTGTGATACGTTCCCGTCAAAAACTGAAGAATTAAAATTAAGTATCAACTGTTGTATTTTGTGCCATATATAGGACTTTTACAGTGCAAATGATGATGTATAAAAGAAATAACTCCTGAAATACTACGTGAAATATTTGTACTAAACTCGACTTTCTATTACAAGGAGCAATAGAATATAAAAATATTTTAAACCCCTAAAAAATCACAAATGTCAGCATAAAAAAATTACGTGTCACTTTTCAAACATATTTTTCATTAACTTTGTGCTATTTCTAGAGATGATTCGGTATCAATAACACCAATTAAAGCGGTATAAAAACGTTCAAAATACTATAAAAATTTGGTGCAATCTTGCGACATCAGTACTTGCGGTGTTACGGAATGACATTGCGAATACATGACATTATTGCAGTGCCACAGCCTGATCGATCCTTACTTTCACGATGGCGGAAGTTCATGTTCTCGTTCAGATTTTCAATGAGAAAATTTACGCGTTTTCATGTTCAGATATTGATGTATTTGTTTTGCGTACCTGATACATAAAAGGAGGATTTGAAAGGTATTTCATTTAGTACAGCTTAATTTAAACAAGAACACGCCAAAATTTATATCTATACTACAATCAACCCAAGCATCCAATATTTTGTTTGTAACAATTGTCTTTAAGTTGGACTGGACTTAACATTATTTGTTTGTTTTATGACATTGTTGTCTTGTGGAATTAGCTAAGATCTCTGTCACGGAGAAAAGCAGTCCATTTCTGAAAAAGGGTCGTTATGATAGATTTGATACCTTTTGTATAAGGGAGAATTAACATTCGCTGGCTCTTTATATTCAGTGTTATACAAAAACTGCGGTAATGAATTGATCTATATTGTAGGAAATAGAGTAAAAATTGTCCTTCAAGAATATATGCTGCATACAAATAATCAATGGAACGTATGTTTTCTTTCATTACCAGCACTGGGAAATGGTAGATGTTTTCTCTAGCCCGACTACAGAGGATGATAAAAAGGCTATTCTGATGAAATGAAATGAATATACAATAATTTGGATGTGTGATAGAGGTGACGTCAGAGCCCACATATCTTGACCTAATATTATTGAGCATAACTTATGATTTGCAGCTACATTTGTACTGAATTGAATATCAGTCACAAATCTCTGATTTCATTTGTCTTCGTTCATAAATTGATGAGAAATAGGTTTAGAGTCACTCACTAAATAATAATCCTGTTTGATATTTTATGTACAATATTGGACTCTGAAAAAAAAGTAATACACATTATGTTCATCAAATTATCACAGTCTCTCATACTTTTAAAAGTCCAGCACAGACAAATGTTTTTTGTTTTAATATCAATAAATACAGTAAACTTTCAGCTTCACTTGAAATCATATACAATATACTGGTATTCATAAAATGAAATTTGAAAACATAAGGGATAAATGTCAAATGTTCTTTACATTAAGAGGAATATTAGAACAATGGACGCATGTAGGCACAGTGTGTAATTATCCGAACTATCCATTGGGTTCCTTTCCTTTATACCAATACAAAACAACCTAGACGTACAATGGCTGCAGTTTTGTACAATTCAGGAACTAATGATCTTGCAAGAATAATAAGTTTGAAGGTAACCCTAAGGTCGAGTAATGTTGTTGGAAAATAAAAACTGAGCCACAATGCTCACCAGAGTTATCCTACTGATAGAGGGTATAAAGTATAAATCCTAAACAAACCTATGTGAACTCTTAAACTCAAACTGCCCCCCCCCCCCCCCCCCCCCCCCCGCCATCCTGGGGTGCGTTTTACAAAAGACCAATTTTACATTCTGGAATTTTCCAGTTTATTGTAAGATCATTCACTCCAAATGCAAAATACTTTTTAAAAAAATGTTGAAAATTAAGCCTCAGAATAGTTTTACTTCATTCGCTCAAAGTAATAAGTGTAATACTTTTAAGACTTGCGACTTTATCGTAAGTTTTTTTGTAAAACGGACCCCTGGTCCCAGGGATTATGGTTTGGAGAACCCTGAATCTAAACTACATGAGGATAAAATCGTACAAGAGTTCTGGGGAAAATTATAAATTTCCCCCCATATATTCAAATATGACTTTAAACCCTTGTTGTGTCCCCCACCTTATACTCAAATCATAATATGATCGTATGCATACTACAATAGGATGCTTTCATATTACTTTGACGTATCTCTTCTCGTTGTTTCTAGAGAATAGGATAAAAACGAGATTTCGTATGTATCCCTACTCAAAACGTCCCGTGGACATCTGGATTAAAATAGATCCCCAGTACCCCTTCTTTGTCGTACTACACCTGCTGCGAGACAGGGCCTCGGTTTTTGCGGTCTCGTCTGAAGGACCGCTCCATTTAGTCGCCTCTTCCGACAAGCAAGGGGTACTGAGGAGCTATTTAGCCGGATTCCCACGGGACCTCATTTAAGACATTATGTCTTATCACATCAATTTCATAAATACATGTACATAAAAATGACATTGTATGGCAGTGTACAATGTACTAATTCAAGCAAGCAACGGAGAATGACTTAAACAAGGTTTTCACTTAAGTGCAAGACATAAATATTTCCCTAAATTACAAAGTTCGTGTACATTATGAACACTTAATAATTGTACAAATTTGAAAACAGATGGTTTTTGCCAATAATACTTTTTGATATAGCTATGTCGAAATTCCTCGTAATGAGGGCAAATTAATATAAAGTGGTATTCATCCTCTATGTCATTTTTACAAAATTTACATACTCTATTTTCTCTAAGTATATTGTTATGGCGGCCTGTTTCAATTTCAAGATTATGAGAGGATAGTCTAATTCGACAAATGTGTCTTTTATACATATTAGGTATAGGTTTACAAAGGTAATACCGTAACGAAAAGTGATCAATAACATGTTTGTAAATAATACACTTTGAAGAACAATTAATTTGTTCAACTAAACTTTGAACACGCATATCAATCAACATTTGTTTTATAATAGGAGAGAAAAGTTTAGAAGTTGCATTCTCCTGATCACACCAAATATATCCTAACCCTATATCGTACAATTTTTGTTTGATGCAATAGGCCCAATTTTTGCTACAATTTTTCATTCTATCACAGTTGTAATATAATTCATCGTAACAATTTCTAACTATACAATTGTCACTGCGCAACACTTTAAACCAAAATTTGAACATCTGAAGAATCGAATGATTTTCATAGGTAACCTCCAAGTTTCAAAATACACCGAGGCAGAATTTATGTTTTTTCGCACACCTAAAACAGATTTTATAAACTCTAACTGTATCTTTTCTATATCTTCACAACCGTAATTCAGGATACTTGCTACATATATGTCAAAAAGTGCCAATAGTGTTTCTGTGTTAAATTTAGCGACTGCCATCGGGTGTCATCATATCAACACGCATTCCAGGACCATGTTTGCTTATCAAATTGATACATTGTAATCGGGGGATCCTTAGGGAAATGATTTCTAAACATTTCTTTGGAATTTTTACCCCTTCTGAGGCTCCAGCCTGTCCTCAGTGTTCATGGTTTGAACAGAATTAAATCTATACCATATCTGGAAGCTTTCTTATATATTTTGGCTTTTCTGAGTTTTTTAAATTTATTTTTGTGATGAAGATGTTTTCACACTTCATCCTATTTTCCCTATTATATATCCTTTAAAAAAGAAGCACGGTGCTTTAATAAGAAAAAAACTTTGAATTCTTTTGACCATAGGATATTTGTTGAAACTGACCAATTAATTGATTCAGGAGAAGAGTGGGAGTTTACGATGGCAAATGAATTTTGATCAGAAAATCTCATTGAGTTTAGGAACTGATACGGAAATCAACTATATGCATGCAACATGTAACTGAGTTACGGGGTAACCATAGTAACATAACCGTTCATTCGATTGTTCAGCAAAGTCACACCTCTTCCATCATTTCTGATATTGACAAATTTTAAGGATGGGAAATTGCAAACTTTCTTGCGCACAAGATCAAAGCTTTTAATATAATTCACCCAAATTGTATGAGGACTGCAAAACACTTCGAGATCTAATTTTGTATATTTTTATTGATAGAACTGTTGTTACTAAATATTGCATATGATGTAGTTTTTGGATGAGGCTCGAGTTCATATTAAAATTCTTTAGAAAGGCGAAGATAACGAACAGTGATCAATCTCTTAGCTCTTATAAGCAATACAAAATAGAGAGTTCGGCAAACACGCACCTCTGGATATACCAGAGATGGGATCAGGTGCCTAGAAGGAGTAAGCATCCCCTGTCGATCGATCAACCCTTTATCTTGATCAGGTAAACGGAGTTATCCGTACTCAAAATGAATGTGCCAAGAACGGCAAAATACGGCATTTCCCTGTAGAAATAATAAAAGTTTACTTCGAATGCCCTGTGCATGTACAAATGATTGATTAAATATTGTTAACGTCCCTTTCGAGAATCTTTCACTCATATGGAGATGTCACCACTGCCGGTGAAGGGCTGCAAAATTTAGGCCTATGTTCGGCGCTTACGGCCTTTGAGCAGGGAGGGATCTTTACCAGTGTGACCAGTCGACAGGGGATGCTTACTCCTCCTAGGCACATGATCCCACCTCTGGTATGTCCAGGGGTCCCGTGTATGCCCAATTCTTTATTTTGCATTTCTTATGAAAGGTGAAGATGACGATCAGTGATCAATCTCATAACTCCTATAAGCAATACAAAATAGATAGTTGGGCAAACACGGACCCCTGGATACACCAGAGGTGGGATCAGGTGCCTAGGAGGAGTAAGCATCCCCTGTCGACCGGTTATGAATTATGAGATTCGTCACTGCTCGTTATCTTCACCTTTCTGGGGAAAAAATAAAGGTCCCAGTCATATTATATTTGAATGGACAGGAGGCCCAATCCTACCCGTCAAACTCGTCGACACAATGAGTAAATAGTCTGCGTCTGATTTCAAATTATATGGTCGTTATAACGATTTGATTGACCATTATAACCTGTTATTGCATCAAATGCTGTCTGACGTGTTTTATACCATTTGTTAGGCCGTTTTTGATTACGGATTACTACGTTTACCTGATCAAGATATAGGACTTACGGCGAGTGTGACCCGTTGATAAGGGATGATTACTTCTCCTAAACACCTTATCCCACCGCTGGTATGTCCAGGGGTCAGTGTTTGCCCAACTCTTAATATTGTATTCTCTGTAGGAGTTATGAGATGGTTCATTATTTGGTATCTTCACCCTTTCTAACAATGATGAATTTCTTTTAAAAATGTTGATGGCATTTACAATAGCTTTTAAGACAAATTATTGAACGACGATGTGTAAATAAAATAAATGTTTGCGTTACTTGTTACTAAATGTAGTATTTGATTGAATATTGTTTAACGTCCCTCTCGAGAATATTTCACTCATATGCCGGTGAAGGGCTACAAAATTTCGGCCTATGCTCGGTGCTTATGGCTTTGAGCAAGGAGGGATCTTTTAACGTGCCACACCTGCTGTGACACGGGACCTCGTTTTTTGCGGTCTCATCCGAAGGACCGCCCCATTTAATCGCCCTCTACGACAAGCAAGGGGTACTAAGGACCTATTGTAACTCGGATTCCCACGGGGAAAATGTAGTATTTGAATAAGAAATTATGACTAAACTGAATTTTGTTATTTGTGAAATTTGTTATACAAATCAGGTTTTAAAAAAAAAAAGATTACTTAAATCCTATATTCTTTGCTCATAAAAATCTTTAAAAACGCCATTTCTTGATATCAAACAATCAATATCAATATCTACAGGATTGAAAAGTTTTTCCTTTTCTTGACGATTTTAAAACAATTTAAAAAAAAATTTCGCCCACAAACTGCTAGACACTCGCATGTCTAGATCTCAAACAATCTAATTTATTATCAAGTTTTATGTACTTTAAAAATACCTGTTGTGCATATACAAAAATATTATATTTGCCTCTAAATGTAAAATGAAACTTTATAATCCCCTTACAACAGAGGGATATGGTTACTTGAAGGTTTGTTCAGATTTGCGTTCGACATTAAGCAACTGCTCTTGTCTGCTGTTTTATCAAATTTCAGGAGTGGTACTGGTTTCCTATTGATTCTTAAGGCTACAGATCAAGTTCACAAGAATCTAAATTTTAAAGACGTGTATGAATGGTTATGAAGCAAAAGGTCACAGAAAGGGAAATTTTAATGTCTTTTGTCCAAACTTTTTCTGACGTGCAGGAATAATTATTTTTCATGGTTAAAGTGAAAGTCAAGGTCGCTGGAATAAAATTTAGAAATCTCTTCTGCATCAGATCTAACTTGCATTTCTTACTAATGTCGAACGTTTAAATGTAGAAGATGTTTGCTACATTTATGATTGAAATATCTTTAAGGAATTATGTCTTTTATCCAAGGCGAAATGTTTTGTTAGTATGAAAAGCGGAAGGTCAATGTCTCTGGAAGAGGAACTCTTAAAGGACTATTGACAATAAGAACTCTATTTGCCCACCAGAATTAACATTAGTACTAAGTGTATTTTGTGCAGAATTGCGATGCGACTCCCTTGTTACTCTCAATTTGTTATAGGGAATAAAAGACTCCACGGAGTCCCTCCCCCACATCTGCTTCGTATTTAGATATTTAATTGAAAATCGATATTAAAGGCAAACTAACAACTCAACTTCATGACAAAGGGGATGATTTCAGCTTCTCCATTGTCAACTTCCCATATTTAGAAAGGAATATTCCATTACTACATGCATATGGTGTTTATATCAACTGATTCGAAACGAGCTTGTTCTGTGTATAATCAGATTTTAAATCGACACAGGCTACTGACAAACAAGTTGATGTTACAGGGTTTTCAACGGTCTCGTGTAAAGTCAGCATTTCGCAAATTCTATGATCGTTATAACGATCTAGTTTACCATTACAACCTATCATTGGGTCAAATGCTGTCTGACATGTTTCATACCAATCGTTAGGCCGTTCGTTGCACACTGATTCTGACTACGGATAACTCCGTTTACCTGATCAAGATATAGGGCTCACGGCGGATGTGACCGGTCGACAGGATATGCTTACTCCTAGGCACCTCTGGTATATCCAGGGGTCCGTGTTTGCCCAATTCTATATTTTGTATTCCTTATAGGCGTTATGAGATTGATCACTGTTCGTAATCTTCACCTTTTCATGACACCATAAACATGGCGTTTTGTCGTAATGTTTTGAAATTTTCCACAAAACGGCTATTTTCATGCATGTTTTCTTCTTGTAAACATCCAGCGCAAACTTGGACAAGCTTCATAAATATACAATAGATTTATTTTTCCACTACACGCGTCGTAAGAAACTGAATTCGTCCAAAGCTGCGCTTTATCTTTTGTGAAAGATTGATTGTATCTTGTTCAACGTGCCTCTTTAGAACATTTCACTCATATGGAGACGTTTGTGAAAGAAAAGCGTTCACAATAAATATTTTGAGAAATTGCGTACTTTTTATGTCGTAGACGCCAAGTACTTGTAAATATCAGAGACAAAATATGCAAAACTTTAGTGAACATGGTCTCTGTTAGGAAATAAAAGAAGATCAGTCTATTTTTAAAGTTTTCAAAGTTTTAGGTTTAAGGGGACACAGACAAGGTTGATTTTAAAAATAGTCCTCTCTTGTGCAAACGGTTTTAGCTACGTTTTCATCCAAACTTTTATCAGACGTTCAGGAATGGTTCATGGTATGTACATGTACTTTGCCATACTGTTTTATATTTCAAATTGTGGTTACAAGATTAAATGTAAAAGCCCAAGGTTACTGAATTTCTTTGTAAACACGTTTTGTGTGTACTTTGTATGAAATTCATTGTATTTCTGATTTCAGTAGTTTTCACAGGAATGCTATCTTCAGCTGTGCGATGTTGCATGGGAATGTAACTAGTATAGTTGCATTTATTCTATCACGGAAGGATTTATTGTCGGGTGATTTCTATCCCTCCCCCCATCAAGGCTCGAGATAGAAAACACACAACTCGTTGAATATAAATCATACCAAACCACAAAACCAGGGGGGTATCCTATGTATATTTCTAAACTGATTCAATACGCAAGAGCTTATTCTGCGTATGATCAGTTTTTAAATCGAGACAGGATACTGACAAACAAGTTGATGTTGCAGGGGTTTCAACAGTCGTTCAAAGTCAGCATTTTGCAAATTCTATCATCGTTATAATGATCTAGTTGCCAATACAACCTATCATTGGGTCAAATCTTGTCTGACGTGTTTCATACCGATAGTTAAGCCGTTCTTGGCACACTGATTTTGACTACAGATTACTCCCTTTACCTGATCAGGATACAGGACTCACGGCGGGTGTGACCGGTCTACAGGGTATGCTTACTCCTCCTAGACACCTGATCTCACCTCTGGTATATCCGTTTTTGCCAAACCTCTATTTTGTATTTATGAGATTGATTTATGTTCATTATCTTCACCTTTCTTTTACGACAATCAATTTCTTGCATTTTAATGTTATCAATATCAATATCGACGCAAAATGTTGAAAATATAAGATAGAGATAATATAATTTTTTGCTATGAATATTTGAAAATTGAGAAAAGGAAGAATCACCCCATTCAGGACAACCTGGTTGATAAGTGACGTTCTTCTCTTATACTTATAGTTGATGAACACTGATAAATTTAACCAGTTCCATTCGTTTCTTCAGCGCTCAAATAAGCATTCTGTTGACAATTTTAAAGTTCTTAATCAACAGGGAATCAATATATTTATAATTTAAAAAAATGAATTTCCCCTCATTTCCTTTAAAAGAAAAAAGATGAAAATAACGAACAGTGATCAATCTCAAAAACCCTATTATGAATACAAAATCGAAAACAGGGCAAACACATATCCATGGAAAAACAAGACCTGGAATAAATAAATAAATGTTTATTTGTTATATGCATACATACAAACATACATAAATACCAATAAAGTTCGAAAGCTTATTACCAATGACGTCCTTTGATGCACGGATATATGCGCTAGGGGGTCATATATGTGGGAGGAACCCGGAGGAAACCCACGTGTACAAGCAGGCGACCACCATACCCTATCACATACAACCACTGCCGATCACGGGGGTCGAACTTGGGTCGCAGTGGTGAAAAGCGAGAGCGCTACCTCTGCGCTACCCGGACACAGGAATTCGGTGCTTAGGAGGAATAAGCATCACTTATTGACCGCTCATACCGTCATGAGCCCTCTGTCTTGGTCAGGCAAACGAAATAATCTGTAGTCAAAATCAGTATGAAAAGAACGGCTTAATAACTGGTATGAAATACGTCATACAACATTCGACCTAATGACAGATCGTATTTGCAAGATCATTCGAACAACCATAGAATTTTGGGAATGCTAACTTTGAACGACACTGTTGAAACCCCTGTAACATCATCTTATTTTCAGTAGTCTATTTCAGTTTAAAAGTTGATCATACGCAGAACATGCTCCCGCATATCGAATCAGTTGAAAGACTTAGACATCGCATGCAGGTGATAATGGAATATTGCTATATATGTATAAGAAATTGACGATAGAGAAATTGATTTCACCCCGTTTGTCATAACGTTGGCTCAGTTAATGAATTCAGTTACATTAACTGTGATAGCTTCAAAACAAGCTATGTATATAAATTGTGTTGTCATTTTTGAGGGGCCTTCCCTTCGATGTGCATTATACGCCCCTCTAAATCCTCATTTGTCTCTGCTTTACTAGTAATATTTTGACATGTTATCCTGAAATTTATACACATGTCACAAAACCCTTGGCACGCAAAAGATCGTTTGCCTGATTTTCGAAAAGGAGTAGGCTTACTGGGAGTCGTTAAGGAAAATCCTACACTCACAACCAAACATTCAGTTATTTCACTGCCGTAAAATGGCTGAAATAACGCCAAAACGGCGTAAAACCATATCAATCAATCATACACATGTAATCTGAAGTTGTTTTCATGTTGCTAAGAGGAGATAATACGTTACTGTCTACATAGTGTCAATGATACATACTACAAGCTTACTAGTAAAACCGAGTGATGTTAAACAGTTACTAGTAAAACCGAGTGATGTTAAACAGTTACTAGTAAAACCGAGTGATGTTAAACAGTTACTAGTAAAACCGAGTGATGTTAAACAGTTACGATAAGTTTGTGATAAACAGTGCGACGCGTACCACTAAAGTTCCCAGTAGTTGGGGGTTTTTTCTGCAGAAAGAAACATTATTTTATCCTTTTAGTTAGATAAATGTGTATGGAGTGCAGTTTAAAGTTACGTATGATACCTGTTTTATCTAGTTGTTCGTCTGCGGTGTGTTGAATCATCAGACGGCAAATACTTCTGTGTGAGCAGCCAGTTTACCTATCCATGTAACCTTGAGGTTGACCGGGTGTCATCTGTACAGAACGTCAAAAAGCTTATCTACCCAGATCCTGTTGGGGGTTTTTATATAGGCCAATATATCATTAGTTTTCCATTCACAAGTCCATTTGTCAGTGTAATTCTACGTTCTTGTTTACTTGAGAAGATAAAGGTCGTTTTTCATTCAGATTTTGGCGCTTTCGCAAGCCATGAAACGCACATAGCCACTTACATGGCGTCATGTTGGATCCATGCAGACGAATGTTTCACCAAGCGTGAAAAGATCACTAAATGTTGTTCAGTGTCGAGAGAAAAATATAGCGAGGAAAGATGTAGTGTGATAAGATCGTCAACATATTATGTAATGTTTAAACGAGCCAATTTTTAAAGTTGAATGTCGTTGAATTTCTTGATGCATTGTCCTATTAGAGTTACGTAAAACTACTTGTAAACACTTGTCAATATGAACTGTTACATCATAAACTAAAATCGTTACTTGATAATCCGACTTTATTTACGTTTATATGTGTAAGTCTCCATATTTGTATCGTTGACTTTGGCCTTGTAAGCTTTTGTTGCATGTTCACGTATCCCGTTGTCGGTTTGAATCGAGCACCATATCTTGTGGACACATGTAGTGGTTCGCGTCCATAGCTGCCACTTATTAAACGCTATTCACCAAAGGTCATGGTCATTACAAAATGCGAGAATAACCTGTTGTGTGGACTGGGTTATTCTGCCATAAACACTTCTAGGAATTAGACTTATGGTATTTGGAATTTTACTGGAACACATATTCTACTTGAACACTGAGAATAATTTGGAAAAAAATATTAATCCGATTAGTTATTTCCTTATTTTGTGTGATTTTAAAAAAGACATCAAAGTAGTTGTCAAACGAAAATGTGAGGCCTTGTTAACGAATATCTGATGTGTGATATGGTTAACGTTAACGGAGGAAATCACAAACCTCCGCCATGGCTCTTCAGCAATGTTTATCATTTGAAAACATAAAAAAACGGAAGGTCGAACCCGATTGTAACTTCATTCACAGGTTGCTCACAACGTTTATTCAGCACAATCCTGTCTTTTGTGAAAAGAATGAAATCAAAACTGCATTTTAAAGTTATTTTGACGACAGAGAAATTGTGGACATACACACTTACAAACAGAACCTACAACAGTAACTGGGAATTTAGCAGACTTTTCCGAGAACGGGTTAATTATACAATCTTACTATTGTTTACACCGCAGGCTGTCACCGTTAGGTGTGCAGTGATTGACGGAATTCAAGAATGAAATTGTTATCAATTGAAAGAAATATCATATGAGCTTGGATTCATTGTTGGGATGTAAAAGTATAGCAAAAAATCGAGAAATGACGGCGGAAATGATTGTAACAGGAATGCATTCTAATGCAGAGTGTTAATCACTGCGAATCATTACGAACTAAAATGAATAGATAAATAAATGAAAACAACAAAAAATTAAAAAACAAAAAGCACGAGAGTCTATATATTTATTGTGGGTATCCTATTTGTCAGTGCTTAGAATGAACTTTCAAATATTCAGGATATTTCTATCAAATCATAAAATACTGAGTCCTGGATGCGCGTAATTCAGTTCTGTTGGTGAACTAACTGTACTGTTCAATCCTCTTCTGTAGCTCCACAGAATCTTATTTCGACATGAAAATTTCAAAGCAATATAGAATAAAACATTATTATTATAACTGACAGAAATTGCACTGCCATTGTTTGAGATCATAAGACTGTCTAAAATGCCTATCGTTATTATGAAAATAACTATAGTTGATTAAAAAAAAAATCCTGTGCATTTTGCAATCGGACACTTGTCAGGATTTACTTTAAAATATCACAGAGAGTGAGGGCGGTGTGTTTGCCTCTGACGTTTTGACAATTCATTTTTCATTTTAATTATTACCATTTGAAAGATTTATTTTAAGTTACTTGTAAAATACGTATCATCGTTGTTGACATCAATTATGAGATTTTGCTTTTACTAATTGACAGAAGAATGAACTTTTCATTTGATGATAATTTTCGTCACTGGATGAAGATAAATATTTCTGAACATTGTATACTGCAAAACTCTTAAACAAAATACTATACTTCATGATAAAATCAATGTCAAAAGGATAATCGCCCATTTTGGAGCCCGGTATCAAACTGCGTCTTGGCATCTTCTAAATACGGCAGTTATAACCACTTTGCACCCTAAATAGCTTAAAATATCAAATTAAGCCAATCAATAGCTATTTCCACTCCGTTTTCTCTTGTCTACGCAGGTACTTAAAACTTATCTGATAAGGGCTCTGAGAAGAATGGTTGTGTTTTTCCCGTATAGGTTACATATTTTGTTAATAGTTCTGTTGTAATCTTCCCCACTGCCCAATACGGAAAATAAACAGCCATGTTGATGGCAAATACAACATATTTATTTCGTTGTTAACGCGTGTTAATGACGTAATTCAAATCAGTCCTGATTTGACAATAATCCTTCCCCATTTTACAACAAGACGAAGGTCGTTCAAAAATTACGGGTTCGATGCTATTATTTAGCGGTGAAATCTGTACAGAAACATATCTCTATATGATTCTAGTAAATCAAAACTTGTGAATTTATTTTTACTACAGATGTACAGAGCACTGCGAAAAATATCCAAAATATGACTGATTTTTTTTTCATGATTCGGGGAAATATTAAAAACAATGTCGCTACAATTGCTATGTCATTACGGGTTTAAAATTCTCAATTGATATTTAAAGCACATTTCCGGTGTGCTCCTTCTGAAAACGACTGCAGAGATGACGTCAAGCGACTTGACGGAACAGCGCACCTTTATCAATTATGCATAGTACTCAGGACAACACCAACAGAACACGGCAAATTTTGACGAAACGGGTACTCAAGCAGCGGTATGTGGCACACTCGTCTACAAACAGCACAAGAGATTTCCCGACGATTAGAACCTCTGTGAAAGACGAACTGGGGAGAGGACGAATGATCATCAACAAAAAGTTGATTGATTTCAGAAATATCTGTAGTTCTTTGGGTTAGTACTGGAACTACATGTAGGTGTAAAATAATATACTCTCACCCAAGGTCAACACATCTTTTGATCTATAGAATGGAAATACGCCCGCGGACCAACAAGAGTACTCGTCAACTTTGTTGATGAAGATTACTACACAAATATTTGAATCAGCAATGATTGTGAGTTTTTCTGACTTTCCCCCAGAGTTTGTATATGTAATACCTCTTCGCCTTTACAACAATATCGTCTTTCAATGGATCCGGGTTAGAGTAGTTCCTCAGTACCCCTTGCTTGTCGTAAAAGGCGACTGGATGGGGCGGTCCTTCGGATGAGGCCGCAAAATCCGAGGGCCGAGGATCCCTCCCTGCTCAAAGGCCGTAAGCGCCAAGCATAGGCCTAAATTTTGCAGCCTCTCACCGGCAATGGTGACGTCTACATACGAGTGAAAAAAATTCTCGAGGGACGTTAAACAATAGAAAATCGATCTACTGGGCAGCCATCGCAAACCATGAGGCCAATATGGACCTCAGTAACATCTGCGAAGTATTTTACAGAGCAAGAAAGGGAGTTGCAATTGTTCAAACATCTGCATGTAGTGCTGAGTTCAGCGGTATGTAAAATACGTAACCCAAACCTACGCGGATCCAAGATTTTTGTTTGTTTTGCAAGGGTGTGGGGGTGAAATTTTGGTAAGTTAAAAAGGTTTGATTAAACTCAAAATCATAAATCGTTGGGGGAGGGGTATTCTTCGGTGCAGAGAATCAATTCATCGGTTTAATCTTCCATTTCCACTACGTTGTACTAATTGTCATAAAAATGGGGGACCTGATTTAGACAAAGAGACTTGATTGATATAATCCCCAGTTTCCCTGCTTGAATTTCTTTTCGGTGGATTTGTAGTGGTGAAAGGAGTAGTAGCAGTCCAAACTCTACCAACGTCAATGACTTAAAAACAATGTAGCGGGATGCAAGGCCGTCAGTCAAAGGCTTACATTGTCCAGAAGTTTGTTGTTGGAAAGATAGTGAAGGGTGTAAATTTTGATAATACCTATAGTTCAAGATCAAGTATGAATAAAGATGCTACGTCATTCACAAAGGAAGTAAGGAAATCAAACAAATTGTTCCTGTGTATATTCTTTTGAGAACACTTTTTACATATTATTATGATAATTTCGTCCTCATTACTTAGCGCGCAAATGTAATATCTCATTTTTGAAACATAAATCATGATGGTATATACTTTGCAAATTCCAGAAAGGTGGGGTTCTGAACCCCCTCCCCATCTAAATCCGCACATGCTAAGGTAGATTTACAATTTGGTCCGAGGTGTTACAGAGAAATACACAAGGTTTACGGCAGAAATCTTTTCAATAACATTATCCCTGATAGAATTTATGAAACTAACATCCCTGTGCATGTAAATTTAAGCAGAGTCTCTGATTTAGGTACATTCAATTTACTGATTTATTGCATTCTTATGTGAGCATTGTGGTCCATGGACCTCTTGATTGGTAAAGGGGGAGGTTAAATAAAATTTTATGATAATTGTGAAATATTGAATACATGTACTTAGTATGTTTACAGGGAGAAACATTTTTTAGTAGTTGTCATCAATATTGCAATAAACCACATAAGTGTTTAGTTTGTGACCCCATTACCCTTAATCGTGCTCAATATCAAAAGCCTACAGGGGAGAGAATGACAATAACAGCTTCCCAAAGGAATACCACAGGGTAATCCATAAAACCGTTTTATCCCCAGATGGTTGGTGTCAACTTTTTATAACTCTTTCAACGCAGTACAGTTAAACTTTAGAGGGCTTAAGGTGTCCGAAAATGTCTAAGTGTCAGCTCCTGGCAATAATACTTTTAAATTTGTAGAACGTATATTGAAAGAGATTGGGTTGAATGAGGAATTGAAATGTCAGTTTGCTGGAGTTTTATAATTCGATAATGTTTGGCATTCGTGTGAATTTTAACCTTTCATTGAAATCTATTTAGTAAGTAATTAATCCCCATCTGAAATCTGGAAAAGAATCACGGGTAGACAGATTTGACCTTGGGGTTTATTGATATTCGGGGATAACCGACTATTGCTTCTACTGCAGATGATTTTTTTCACTTTTGTTTTACATTATGTTCAGAAATTCTAAATTGAGGGGCAGAGATATCCACTTAATATTTAACAAAATATCAACCACGAAGTCTGAAGCTATCTCTCACGATGAAGAGTGATCAATCTCATAAATTCTATAAAGAATACAAAAAAGCAGGCACGAAGCTCCGGTTACACCGGAGGCGGGAACAGGCGACCGGAAAGAGCAATGTCCCACCGACCGGCCACACCCACGCAAGCGCCACATTCCATCCTGGCAAACGGAACAATCCGCAGTCAAAATCAGCACGTAAAGAACGGTCCTAAAAATTGCACGAAACACGCTAGACACCATACCCGACATAACGACAGGCCGTATGTATCATATCAAATAAGATTAAAAATAAATGAATGTACCCGAGATAACGACAGGCCGCATATATCAAATGAAATAAGATAAAATAAATTATTTTAACAGGATCGTACTATAAAATATGCCCGTTATATAACCAAAAGCAAAAATAGGATTTGATGGATGAATGAATGACTTTAAGCCCCGCCCACAGGAACTAAATCCAGTTTTGGCGACTACCGACCTTTCACTTTTTATTGACAGATCACATTCCTTCCGTTGGTCTCTCGTCGACTGCCGCCATTCCAGAGTACCAGAAAATATACAATGGCGCATTATCGTTCATGATTTGAATTCAATGTACTGTCCCATATTTATTTTATATCAATCAGCTTGTCCCAGGGTTGCATGTAAATAAATATCAGCATTGGCCCTTGGACTTTTTCAACGCTGGTTCAATTAAAAGTCCCTTTGTGAAGCATCTATTATGATGAAGTCAATGAGCTTTTTCTTTCTTTCAATGATTCAGTTCTGTTTAAGATTGACAAATAACATGTGGATCAAACATAAACCAGCATTAAGCAGCTGATTTTATTTGGGTGATATCGAGAATGATTAAGGTTAGATCATCACAATATTCAACAGAAAACAATCGTATGTCCATGCCTTCTCAGATAATAACTCGGAATGAATCACACATCAACTAGAACCAGGACGTTTTCGGTCTCCCCTTTGGAAAGAGTTCTCCGTAATGATGTTTAAAATACATGGACTAACAGACTGCAAATTAATTATCTTTCGAACCATGTGTGAATACTGCATTTCCTACAGCAGCTGAATTTAGTTCAGATAAAATTGTATTGCTGATGAGGACAGCATTGCAGTGTTAATTATGTGTAATGGCTTGTGCATGGCACCAGCCCTGACAACATTTGGTCATTGATGATATAGTGTCAGTTCGCATCTGGCTGGGGGAAAAACGTCGAATCATTCTATGATCTGGCATAGTCCAAATCTATCAATTCAATTCAAGAACCTTTCACTTTTGTATTTAACCTGTCGGGCACTCTGGGCCGTTTAGCACTGTGCCAATTACTACTATGACACGTGGTATCAGTTTTTTAAGGTCTCACGTGATGACTAGTACCTGGTGTTAGAGCTGCTTTTAATGACGAGCGCTCGTGGAAGGAACTATTGCTACTTTTTTTTAAAGGATGGTCATAGCCAGGTATCGAACTACCAGTCTCCCCAATTATAAAAGGAGTGTTCTACCGTTTGTCTAAAATAGTACATGTACAAGCATTAATAAAGTGTAGATTTTTAAAAACACGAAGAAGCACTGAATTCACTGCCATGTATATTGGGATGAGGGTACGTGTAACGATAATAAAACATGTAAACTAGACACTTTTATGATTTAGTCTGATCTGGAAGAGTCGGTATTACTGGCGGGGTGTAAATATAAAAATAGCAATATGATAATATCAACATCGACATACCTACGTCATCACAATGAATGACCGATGTTAATGCAAATATGATATACAGGTATATTATACAAATGATTTTGCAGCAGAAGTTGAAATATTTTAGTCGCCGGAAACGTGGATATTTAAACATGGAGATACGCTAATATATACAGAAATGATAAAATTTCCTCTTACAATCACACAGGACGAAGCGTCTGAAAAGTTTAACATCTTTCTAGCTAGAGAGGAAAACAGTTTTTTCTCTAGTTCCAGGGGAAGCAATTGAAAAAGTTCGGTTTGAAGATATGTTCCGTTACAGAATGGTTAATTGGATGCCGTACCCATTGACATCAAAGCAATTGAAATCTTAGGGTGTTTGAATAAAATTTAATTGGATATTAATTAGCAGCGCTATCACTAATTATCTAGGATAATATTTACAGACAACACAGAAATCTCTTCATGTGGCAAAGTGGACCAAACCATAGTCCGACAAATCTCTGCACAGATTAATGAGATTGATAGAATCCCTTGTAAAAAAGGCATCATGCTTTTGCAGACTTCTAACAAATCTTTTCATGTTTGTCCCACCTTCCACTATAAATATATTAAACAATTCCGATTTTTTCTTACAAATAAAGGCGGATTATCCATTGTTGCACACTATGGTGCCAAAGTATGGCATGCGCATTTTTCAGTTCTTCCCTCAAGTTGAGAATTTGTTTGTGCGGGTGTTATATGTTTGATTAAAATGTTCTAAAATGACAGCCAAAGAATTCAAAATAATCGAGAGTAAACACAGTTTCCAAATTTGAGTACATTATATTCCATTAAAATTTTAACATGGCCATTTATTTCCAAAGACCAGATTTTATTTTGAGATATTTGCTTTTGCTCATCAGCATTAGTGACGCCCAATAACATACACAGAAATTTACTAGTACGAAATTAGACGTTTTATAAGACAAATTGACAAAATTGACTTATTTTTGGAGAAGGCATTACATATTTCAAGGTTTTATAGTTCAGAGTACACGAATATCTCAAATAACACGTAGCTGAAACTGCTTCAATATGCATGACGAAACATACTTGCACAACACTTTTTAAAAGTGATCATTCAGCAATAATACGGAGGATCTGTTTTTCGTGTGTATACCAAGTACTCTGAAGACGCATCTAGAATAAGGATTTAAACCAGACCCAATGTACTCTAAGGAAAAACAGCAATGTGGAAATAGGACGTAGAAATGTCCTCTGAACAAATAGACATAAAGTACCCCACTTGTACAAAGGGATTTCGACAATATCTGTAACTACTTTATTCAAGAACATCTTTATATCTTGAAAAAGGGAAGGGATCTTGAAACTAGCGTCTTTGTCAAAAAGAATCGGAAGTCTTTAGGCCTCTGCTCTTTGACTAAGTCTTTCCACGATGCGCAGTAATCTCTCACGAGAGATTTATGCCTAGGGTACTCAACCATTTGTGTCAACACTTCTGTCATTTATTGCTTCCGGTATGATCAGAAAATTAAGTGTAATCTAAATTTGATAGCAAGACGTCACCAGTTCGTCTCTTTTGAGTATATACTTTAACTGCGGGTTGTATTTTCGTTGGCTCTTGTGGATTTCTGAACTGTTGTCTGTTAGACTGCAATAGAACCACGTGTAAGGGGGTTTCGATGTTATCACAATGGCCATTGAACAAGTACTTGTAAGGGTAGATTGTGATTTTGACACCTTTGTTGTGTACATTTATTGTTTACAAGTCTGATAACGATAGTACTGATATACTATCGGTGTCATGGTCGACACTGCGTCTAACAGACAAGATATTGGGATATCATGTTAAGCAACAAGGTTATTGATGTTTGATTCAAATTATTGCTTCTTGCATTACGCCAAGTTTATTGGGTACATTTACAAGCGCTTATTTGAATTAGAATTGTCGTGACAACGTTTTATTGCAAGATGTACTTCCTCCGACCTTGCATTAATCTGCTTATTTATAATCTTATGTCTCAAGAGACTGGTCTTATTGTCATAAGATAACCATTTACAGATTGTCTCTAGCACGTGTAAACCTGAATAAAATGCAAAAGTAGTACAAAAATTCACTTTAATCAAGCAACAAGCAAGAAGGAAACTCATCAAACATGGTGCGACTTTGGTCGTTGGTAGTTTGCTTAGGAACTCTACAGCAGAACTATGTAAACGCGAGTTCTTTGTATGTCTTAATGTCGGAAAACACACAAACGCGAGTTCACTGTATCTCTTAATGTCGAAAAATATACAAACGCGAGTTCACTGTATCTCTTAATGTCGGAAAACACACAAACGCGAGTTCACTGTATCTCTTAAAGGGACTAGTTCACGTTTTTCGAAAGAAATATTTTTCATTTTTGATGTTAAAAATTAAAAACATAACTCATTCAATGCTGACAATCAAAATTTGGACCGTCTGAATACAAGGATAAGAGCAATATTTTAGCCTTAAATCTGTGTTTTAAAGACTCGAGTCTTTTTATGTAAACAAACAAACCAGTGAAACGTTAATTTTGTAATTTAAAGCACTTTCATTTTGTACAATCACAAATTTTAACTTTTAAATGACGCATTTTACCTATAGTATACTTGAGATGTGATTTATATAATAAACTTGGATCAATATCTATTTATTTTGAAAACAATAACACACCTCAATCTTTGTTTTCAAAACAAATAATAAACTCTCTATAATGAGCTTAAAATTCTTTTATGATGAATAACCTTATTGTTTTTTTGGTGTGAATCAGACTGTAGAATTTGATCATTTAAAGTGAAAAACAAAATTTGGGGGAAAATTGTGAATCAGTCCCTTTAATGTCGGAAAACATACAAACGCGAGTTCACTGTATCTCTTAATGTCGGAAAACATACAAACGCGAGTTCACTGTATCTCTTAATGTCGGAAAACATACAAACGCGAGTTCACTGTATCTCTTAATGTCGGAAAACATACAAACGCGAGTTCACTGTATCTCTAAATGTCGGAAAACATACAAACGCGAGTTCACTGTATCTCTTAATGTCGAAAAACATACAAACGCGAGTTCACTGTATCTCTTAATGTCGGAAAACATACAAACGCGAGTTCACTGTATCTCTTAATGTCGGAAAACATACAAACGCGAGTTCACTGTATCTCTTAATGTCGGAAAACATACAAACGCCGTCACTGTATCTCGTAATATCGGACAACATACAAAAGAGAGGCTTTTTAATCGAAAACATACTAGCTAATTACTCATTTTTGGATAGTACGTAATTTGTAGTCCTATCCCCTACGATACCTGCAAAACAGTTTTAAATCGTTGTATATCTGAGTACAAATTGTGAGTCATCTAGGTCTGTTACGTTATCTGCATATTTTCATTGAGATTACTACCTCGGATATACGTCTGGCAATTCTGCGAGAGAAAACGACATTTGGCTGTCAGCTCAGTGATCCTTAGGACGGGCATCTTAAAGGGATCATGTCTGGTTTGAGAGATTGAAAAACGTACCTTGTACTCCCTTCCAGAATTGACGTCGCTTAAAGGATCTTTCCAGCAAAAAGATGAGAGCTTTAATCTTCAATTCAATTAGCTGTGCCTACACCCCACTGCCTACATCTCGTGGAATTAACCTTGTCTTCAACAAATGCATGCTTTTTTCTGATATTTGTCATATTGCTAAAGGCATGACTTCTTAAATCGTCAAGTGAAAGAAAAAAAAAACTACACGAACCACAATTATCCTCAATCAACCATATTTCGTGTTTCGCTTTGCTGTTTAAAATACCAATAAATTTATTACAGGGATATAACATAGTGCAAAGATTTACATTAATACCGCTGAACACGCAAATCTTTCATATCGTACGAAAAAACACCCTACTGAATAGGTGAATAGAGTAATGTCCCTCTAGTCGTAGTGGGATGGACATGATGAGCACTTTTCAGGATGAAAGAAGAACTTGGGGCAACAGCTAAAGGTTTTCAATAAACCACTTTTATAATGAATTATTATTAAAATGTATGATTAATTCCTCAAGAAAAGTAATATGATCATATAACGGAACTCCTGTCATCACAGCGCTGTCACGTGGTACAGTTTTGGAGGTTTACCATTTGCATCCGAAAAGAACCGTTCAGTCTATAAATTTTATTACAGTATTGCTTACAATGGTGGTGTACACTGTCATCTACTGTATAAAGAGTTTTTAAACGTAATATTCACTAATGTGAAGTATTTTACTTTTGTATTGATTTTCCTGCTTTTGCAACTCAGTTTATTCTATTAAAGAGTAATATTAGACTTTGTGAAATATCTTATGGTTATTATGCACGTGCAGTCGAGTATACGCTGTGTTGCACGTTCTATTGTCTGTTATAAGCTTTCTAATGATTCATCAAAAAATTAAATAGACAGTTTGTTAAGGTCACCTACATGCGATCATGCAAGTTTAAAATGGTTATTTGTTTCAGTCAGTTGCCAGAATACGAATCGAGAAAAATTCAACAGAGTAGCTCAATATTGCAGAATTTAAAAATCGTATAAAATGCTTTAAAATCAGTTGGACAGCTCGTTGTTCGTCTGTCATACGTCATGCGTTACATTTCGTATACATGTATTTCCTTGGGGTGTCCAGAGGATAAGCAGAGAAAGCCTAAACCCTATTTTATGTTGTACAGTACATACTAAATACACAATAACCGAAAGTCTTTCTATAAATGCTGTATTAAAGTGCCGCTTCCATTTTAATCAACAAAGTGGTGCGCGTGGCAGTCCATTCATCCAATCGATTACATAATTACACGAATAACGATTAAACACTATTGAAGAAATCCGTAATCCAATTAACCAAAAAAAAAAAAAACAATAAAAAAATAAAAATAAAAAAAAAACCCCAAAAACATGTCTGTAGTCTCAGAATACGAAAAAGTCGACGTTTAAGCTTATCGAGTCATCACACATTATTAGAGATAATTCGAACTTACGACCCCTCTGCGCATTAAGCAAAGAAGCTCGCTAGTCCGGATAGAGCATTTCTTTTACCGATGTCCAAATGGAGGAAAACTCAATGGCGTGTGGTTATACATATGTGTTAATGTGGTGAATATAAATAACTGGCCATGAATGGAAGAGGTGATATCGGATACCTTATCACATGGGAAATTCATTCAAACCAAACCCGATCGTCAATCCCCGGATTTCACGACACAACAAGCAGTAAAGCGCCCAGATAAAGTTGACATTGATTGAATATACAGGTTTTCATTCAGAAAATTTACGCCATGAATGGTTGCCAAATTTTTATGGGTACATTGTTAGGAAAACCGCAGTTTAATAGTTACATAAGAAGTCCAATAAATACACAGGGAATGCTGCCTTGACAGTGCCCTCGCCGTGATTTATATTTTGCACGGAATCTCTAATTTCGTTAAGAAAGTAAATCTTATTAGATCGATTCAAATTAATTCTTATCGGTGAAAGAGTATATCAAAATTAGACATGCACATACGTGTGGTTGTACTGCTTCAGGAACAAAATATGCGCTGATTTGAGAGCGAATACACTCCATTGCAATTAAAAAATATGATTATGTTGAAACTAAATAGCTGATTTTTTTTAAGTTCCAGATCACGAGGATTAAACGGTATAAGCAGATAAAATACTATATCTTACAGCACAGACAGTGTACATGTATATACCCACAATCAGCCTGTCATACATTGACGCGCCGATATCTCCAGTAAATATTTGTGCATCTGATATACAGGAATAGATTATATTTTAGGAATCATATCTTTATAGCATCTCCTGTTATCTGATTTTGGGATTGACTGCTTTTTGCTGTTAGGATTGGCTTGTCACAGAATTCCACTTCTATAAGCCGTTTGCTCTGTCCGGAATCGGTTCATTGGCAATTAAAGCTACCCATCTTGCAGCATTACCCCGAAAAAAAAACCCACCCCAGAATAATGTGCCGTTGTACAGAACATGTGGGGTAAATGTAGTATTCCATTCTCTGGATAGAGTTTTCATTTGGTCTCTGACCATACTTCTCCGCAAGTTCTTTAGAAGTAACCCACTAGTTCTTCAGAAGTCATTCTGATATTTGAAAAAAAACAAACCCACCACAATATCTGTACTTGTGTCTTAATTTGAAGGACATTAAATTTCCTTATCATATTTCCACCAACGATGTCGAGGATTTGAATGTTTTGATCGGAATTCAGAATGTCACCTATCTACGAAACATGCATATGGCCAGCATATGTGTTTTAAACTTCTAATTAATGTATGTAGGACTACAAGCACGGCTCAAGGGGCCGGACCAATAATACACAATATTGGTTATTTTTATGCAGTTTAAGTTGTTTACCCAAGCGTAGGTTGGACCCCCACCCTAGAGAAATCTCTGGATCCACGCATGCGGTCCGTAATAGTACTTGTCACAGTATTTTCAATAAGAACTTAAAATCCCCATCTTTCTGCAACAACACTCAGCTCAACTATAGTTTTTAAATCATAGACAACTTTCTAATATTAGATTACATGCACTTCGACTCTATTATCCTACAGCAGCATTAACTGTACCACAGAATGCTAGCAGCGGATGCGATACTTAGATTTAGGTCTTTACACGGTTTTTATTGATAATGGGAAAGATAGTTTGAGGGGAAATTCGCTCGATGAAAAGATATAGCATTACAAAAAAAGTTTCCGGGAACAATGGTCACGTGATCAAGTGTGGGATGCTATCGAGGGCGCCATCTTTCTTGAAACGACACTCAGATTTCGATATATGTCAACCATAGTCCACTGTTTTATTAAGATAATAAAAACTAAACACCAATTATAGAAAGATATTGCAAAAAGGAAGTCTATTACGGAAAGGACCCTCAAAATAGCCACCTTCTTTGCAACAGTACAATTTGTAGGGGGTTTGCGATGATAGATAGCAAAAATGTAGGAAAGTTCTCTGGCCTCTGTGGTAAAGTTCAAGCGAACTTTTTCACTGCATAATAATAGAACGGTTTTAGAGAAAGCCGTGGTCCACTTTGGAGGTGTAAAATGATTACACGGGCCGTTAGCACCGCTAATGGTGGGGGTCAGACACGCCGAATGTATGTATCCACTATCTATCTGGTATATGAAAAGGCGTTTGTTTGCACTATCAATTTGTAGCACAGATCTAACTGTCGAATAATGCACAGAGAGCGTTAATGAAAGGGTGATGTTATCGCCAAAAAACCTAACACCCCGTATTAGATAACATGATTCATAAATAGTTGTAATGTCTTGTTAAAGTGTTCCGACTTTTCTCAAGGTATTATAAACTGATAGCAAAATGACACCTCGACTTGGGTAAACAAACATGAGATGCACAGACTTTCTGGTTTGTTCTATGTCCTTAATTTGTCTGCTGATTTGCAACCATTTAGACTAAGTGAAATCTGGCTTTTTTGTTTTTAAGATTAAACATACTAGTATACCTGCTAGTTCTAATTTCCTTTCACTCAACATTAATATTTATTGACTTATTACCTTTTTGCACTGAATGTTATAGTACATTTTACCAGTTAGTTACAGCCTCCCTTCGCGCCACCTATTGACGCTTTCATTATCTCTGTCAATGTCTGTCTACGGACGCGTTATATAGCAAATGAATTACAAGGTTAATGAAAGAGACGCTTCATACAATACTACCATTGTATTGCAGGTTCCTATTATAATATTCTACAAATATTTCCAAGTTTTAGTGTCATATTTTATCGTAATTTGAGTTCTGTGAAAAGACAATGTACCGCGATTTTACGAGATCCCTTTTATTCAATAAACAACACTAACTAACCAAGCACTACACTGATCGCGGCTTTCCTGAAGATGGGGTTGATAAATAAACTCAAATAAAAATTCCAGGCATCCTATCTTAAAAATCTGAACGTAAATCGATTCCTTAATAAAAACATTTATAAGAATCGGGCTTAGTCACAAAAAGACCCAAAGCTCAAAGGGCATATAGGCATCACCCTGCAAGAAAGTATGCGCGAAATCCGTTTACACAAAAGGATTGTTGTTGGTTGGTTGTATTTTGTTTAAAGTCACGCTCGAGAATTTTTCACTCATATGGAGACGTCACCATTGCCGGTGAAGGGCTGCAAATTTGGCCCTATGCTCGGCACTTTCTGCCTTTGAGCAGGGAGGGATTTTTGCTGTGCCACACTTGCTGTGACAAAGGGGCCTCAGTTTTCGCGGTCTCATCGAGAAAGGACCGCCCTATTTAGTCGCCTCTTAGGACAAGCAAGGGGTACTGAGAATCTCTTCTGGTCCTTATCCCCCCACGGGTTTACACGAAAAGAAGTTCGGTTTGTTCTTCCCACCTCTATTTTCCTCCTCTCCTTCTTCCCTGCTTTTGACACCAAGCTTGTCTATCTGCCTATCAAGTGGAATATACAATGACCAAGCATTTACGAAATCCATAGACTTTGATTAGAGTTGTAACAGTGCTTTGCAAAACTTACAGCAGAGAAAATGAACTGTGCGTACATGAAACGGTGAATATAATGAACAGTGATCAATCTCATAACTCCTATAAGCAATACACAAAAGAGAGTTGGGCAAATAGGGACCCCTGGATATACCAGAGGTGCCTACGAGGAGTAAGCATCCCCTGTCGACCGGTCACACCCGCCGTGAACCCTATCTCTTGATCAGGTAAACGGAGTTATCCGTAGTCAAAATATGTGTACCAAGAACGGCCTAACAATCGGTATGAAACGAAGTCAGACAGCATTTGACCCAACGACAGGCCGCATTGGCAAACTAGATTGTTATAACGACCATATAATTTGCGAAATACTTACTTTAAACGAGACTGTTGAAACCCCTGCAGCATCAACTTGTTTGTCAGAAGCCCGTCTCGATTAAAAAAACCCAGATCATACGCAGAACAAGCTCTTGCGTATCGAATCAGTTGAGAGATAGACACCATATGTAGGAGATAATGGAATATTGCTACATAAATATGGGAAGCTGACGATGGAGAAGCTGAAATCATCCCGTTTATCATAAAGTTTAGTTGTTATTTTGCCGATAAGTAACCGACTGGTCCGTTTGTAATATTCGGTAGACTTTTCTCTCCGCCATTTCGTAGTATAGTAAAACACCGCCTCCCACGAAATATATACCCGCTACGTTTATAATTTGAATCAGGAAGTCATCGTGAATTTTATGATTATTTTTTCACGATTCCATTGACTACGTTATTCTGATTCAGAATGTTATCGGATATAGATACATGTACCTTACTGAAAATCGACTTTGATGTGCAAGAGTTATTTCAAATGTCTAATTAATAGAAGTTATTATATCACTGAATTAGAACAGGAATAATTTCTATGGAGGTAGTTAAGGGGGAGGGAGTAGGAAAAGCATGACGTCAAGAGTTCAATTATTGCAAGATATACATCTAGTGGCGAGTTTACAAACGAACATAATATAAGATGATCATAGTAAATATGTAATGAAAAGTGTATGAAGTATGAAATACATTCAGAAATAGAAAATGACACCCGTATTTAAAGTAGATACATGATATGCTACCTTTAATTTCTATACGCCCGCCATAGTAGGATACGGCGCAGTGCATCTGTCAAAACCCTGTAGGGCAGTTAAAAACGGTATTTTACAAGACTAGGATCATCATATCAAACACATGATCCCAATGGTTAAACTTACATGGGTAATTGTATAGGCACAAAGAAAAATAATAGGCCAAGGATAATCAACCTTGATATACAAATTCCACCGTCATAGACGGGATGTAATTTCAATGTTACGATGGAGTGTTTCTGTATACCTGTGTGTTTATCCGTCACACCTGGTGAGAAGTATAAAAAGTACTAATAAGACAACTTAGGCTAGACTAAGAATACACGTGCACATATTCCGCGTGGTGAGGTGCCGCTTATTTCTCAAGGTCATACTTTCATGGGTAGCCATGCATAATTGATGGAATATTATTTAACCTCCCTCTCGAGAATATTTCACCCATGGTGACATCACCATTGCCGGTGAAGGGCTGCAAAATTTAGGCCTATGCTCGGCGCTTACGGCCTTTGAACAGGGAGGGATCTTAATCGCCTCTTACGACAAGCAAAGGGTAATGAGGACCTATTCTAACCCGGATCCCCTCGGGATAGCCATGCAGGAAAATAATACTAATAAGGCCAGGATCATCAAACTTGGTATACATGTTTCCCATGGTGTTGTGACAAGTATATTTTTAAAAGTTGCTTCTCGAGTTATACTTTATTAGAGTGAAATCTTTCTTCAATTTGATATTTAACAAAGCCATCTTAGAATTAACATTCTAGATAAAAAGTATAAGAGGAATATTAAAATCCCGTATTAGACACATCAAAACAAAAGTGCGTACCATCTGTCTCGACAATTAGATATATCGACCAAATTATCTATTAACAATATTCATTTTCATTCATTTGTCGATTCGATAGACTAGTATCGAAGTGAACTCGAAGTAAAAGACACCGCATTCTTCCACACCTGCTTTATAACTGGATATTCTATTGAACATATATGTTAACGGCAAAATACATGTACTAACACAACTTTATGACTAACGGAATGACTTCAGCTTCTCCATCGTCAACACTTTTCATATTTATGTAACACTATTCCATTATCACCTGCATATAATGTTTACGTCTCTCAACTGATTCAATACACAAGAGCGTGTTCTGCGTACGATCATTTTTTTTTAAATCGAGGCAAACTAGTGACAAATAAGTTGATGTTACAGGGGTTTCAACAGTCTCGTTTAAAGTCAGCATTCGCAAATTCTTTGATCTCTTTAACGATCTAATTTACAAATACAACTTGTCATTAGGTGGAATGTTTCAAAGCAACTGTTCGGCCGTTCTTTACATACTAATTTATTTCTTTTACCTTATCAAGATACAGGGCTCACGCCGTGTGTGACCGGTCAACAGGATATGTTTACTTCTCCTAGGCATCTGATCCACACCTGGTGTGTCCAGAGGACAATGTATGTTCTTCTATTAATCTTGTATTCTTTAAAGTTAGTACGAGATAGATCACTGTTCGATATCTTCACTTTTTTCATCAATACTGTTCGTTATCTTCACTTTTTCATTAATACTGTTCGTTATTAGAGAAACTGAAGAAAACAAAAACCGTTGCAACCATTGTATCATTATCAATTTTTAAACTGTTATGTTATTTTACTTTAATTACTACTACACTACTTAATTGGATGTTAATCCTTTAATTACTACTACACTACTTAATTGGATGTTAATCCTTTAATTACTACTACACTACTTAATTGGATGTTAATCCTTTAATTACTACTACACTACTTAATTGGATGTTAATCCTTTAATTACTACTACACTACTTAATTGGATGTTAATCCTTTAATTACTACTACACTACTTAATTGGATGTTAATCCTTTAATTACTACTACACTACTTAATTGGATGTTAATCCTTTAATTACTACTACACTACTTAATTGGATGTTAATCCTTTAATTACTACTACACTACTTAATTGGATGTTAATCCTTTAATTACTACTACACTACTTAATTGGATGTTAATCCTTTAATTACTATTACACTACTGTGTGTATTGGACAGACGTATTTTGCAGCGTGAACGTCGTTCTTGTTGCATCATAGGTGACACACATCTTCTCTGCGTCTTTTATGGAAAATACATAAAATTAACCTAGTCAAAAAGTGGCTCTTGATAACAACTCCTGATTGTAAATGCTGCTAGAATGTATTTTCCTGCGTTACCGAGTTATGTTAGAGCTGAGGAGCTGTATACATTTGTAAGCAGGAGGGTTTCTTTAGTAATACGTTTTTATCGAACATGATATTCATATATACACACACACACACACACACACACACACACACACACACACATATATATATATATATATATATATATATATATAAAGCACTAAAATGACCAACGACACGAACAACCAGATTGTCAAATTTTCGGGACGACCCGTCCCTTCTTCAGGACAAACGAAAAAATTACATAATGTGGCCAATATCAACAGAGAATCATATAAATACATCTAGCACTACAACTACACTAATCTACAAACGTATTTACAACACAGACTACATGTTTTTTGGTTTTTAGGCTTGCCTAATTGCTACCCAGAAGTTACGGTTTATTCAATCCCAAAACATCTCCTACGGAGTTGGACCAGATGGCATTCATTTGTTGATATGATATGCATGATACCGGTACGTACCATTTTACGGCAGTTATTTCAAAATGTGAAATCAACGACTGCCTGGATCACCTTATATACATGTATAATTGTGTATATCAATACCAGTTTTATATATACATGTATAATTGTGTATATCGATACCAGTTTTATATATACATGTATAATTGTGTATATCAATACCAGTTTTATATATACATGTATAATTGTGTATATCAATATCAGTTTTATATATACATGTATAATTGTGTATATCAATACCAGTTTTATATATACATGTATAATTGTGTATATCAATACCAGTTTTATATATACATGTATAATTGTGTATATCAATACCAGTTTTATATATACATGTATAATTGTGTATATCGATACCAGTTTTATATATACATGACCTGTCAGGTTTCAGCGAACCCATGTGCAAAGAAACCAAGAACGAGTCCGCAAAGCGTGATCCTTTCAAGGATTTAAGTTCCTTTCCAGCAGTGTTCAATATGTGTAATTTTACTTTCTCTATGAAGTGAATTATGCTCAGGTTGTCTCTCAACGGCATAAAGAAGCTGTTTTCTGCGTTTTTTCAGTTTTTATATTGCTATGAAATAAAAATCTAGTCATTTCTTTTTTGTTTATTTCTAAAAATAAATTGGATGTTCCCTGATTCAAGTGTTCTTTATTTTAGTTGTTGTATAGTTTGGGTCATTTGCATAGGGAACGCCCACTGAACAGTGTTCTGTATTTTAGTTATTGTACTGTCAACTTCAAAGAAAAACATTGCCGGTCATGTCACAAGTAACTTTGTACATATATAATTATGTTTGTTTGTTCCTGTTCATATCTAATTATATAATGTTCTAGTTGTCAATTACTTATAACTCTCCATTACCTTGGAGGAAATAAAGAATATCTTATCTTATCTTATACATGTATAATTGTGTATATCAATACCAGTTTTATATATACATGTATAATTGTGTATATCAATATCAGTTTTATATATACATGTATAATTGTGTATATCAATATCAGTTTTATATATACATGTATAATTGTGTATATCAATATCAGTTTTATATATACATCTATAATTGTGTATATCAATATCAGTTTTATATATACATGTATAATTGTGTGTTTCAATATCAGTTTTACATGCATAATTGTGTGTATACATACTAGTTTTATACATGAATATACTAGATGAAACCCCGTGAGAAATCACAATTAGATAATATTGCATCGAGGAAGGACTTTTTAAATGCAGGTTTGAATTGTTGCGCACGTGAATTAAATGAACAATATCTTTAATTCAAATGAATTTAGAACAATTTTTTAATAACTGCGTGCATTAATTATGTTATATTTATTGACATCATACACAGTAAATAAAACTTGATTATTAGGAAGTCACTTGGAACTCCAAATTAAATGTTCCTTATGTATTATAAATGATCTCTCTCCGTATTGAAAAAAAAGAAGAATGATTTTACGAATGCAATTGTAATCCGTCATGCAGAATAGTTGACCAAAGACATAATGAACGGTCGTTAATGATTTCAAAATTTTGAAACTCAGTATTGCGAATGATTCTAATGATGGTCTTTGTCCAGTGTGACAATTTATGGGCAAAATTATGAATACATGTTGTTTCTTCTCGTCAAACGTAATAATCGAAAACATAATGCCCTATATGAATGACAAACAGAAAAACTGCTATATCATAAACAGTGGCCTGGTTTCTTGGACATTAAAAGGTAGTGTACAACCTTATTTCGGTAAAATGTTTTTAACTTTAAAGTTATAAGGCGAAAACTACCCAGAAAAGTCCCGGACCATTCGATATCTGGCATATTGGACAGTTCTTGAATTTACTTACTTTCAAGATCTGTGTCATCACAAAACATGTTCAACCAAAATAAAAACTTTTTTTTGTTGTGTTTATCCATGTGTTTGTACGTATTAGTAATTGTTAATGGATTATTTCAAAAAGTCGTAACAGTGACGTCAATAATCACGGTAAAAATTAAGAACGGGAGGGAGTGTCCTTCGTTGCATGAGATATGTATAAGTAATATAATCATTAATCTTTATTAAATGATAAATATGGGCCTAGTCAAAACTATTATAAGTATAACTAACACTGAACACTTACACAGTTTTAGTTTTATGCTGATCTTGTTGTAAATTAATCGCAACATCTCGCCTTGCCGAAAAGGTCCGAGAATGTGCGATTGGTTGTATACCTAAGCGTCTATGATGTTGCCTCGTTCTGAGTGCTTCGTTCTGGAAATTTCCAAAAGGTTGATTCAAGATTAAAATCACGGATTGAAGAAGTAAACAGGCATAATTTATATTTATTCAACAATGATCAAAACTTATTTCTTCTGTAAGATCAAAATCAAGCATCGATAATTAACCAATTTACTTCATATCGTATTATCTTAAGTTGCCGTTAAAATAGAGAGGAAAATGGCCTATATCCGGCAAAAGCGTGCCCCGCCACTTTACTCTCATTTTTGCTATTTCAGGGTAGTTTATCCAAAACGAAAGTAGAATTTAATTAATTTTACGATATTTACTAATCATGTAAGATTTTATTATAGCTTATGGGGTACTACAACTGAGAACCCTAGCTAAGTAAGTCTGTATTTGATTGTATTCTAGATATACTGGGTGCTGAGATGCGCGCCTTTCATCTGGTTTATCGTGCTCTTGGTTTTAAATATTGCGTGAACTCTACTAACTGCGGTTGCATTTGTAAATTTACAATTACGTAATCGGGTCTCATTGTTCTATGATGGATCCGATCAATCAATACGATTCTAGTGACGACTAGTCCGGACGACCAGCAAAATGCGTCCAACTCAAACATGCACAAAGAACTGTAGATGTTCGAAGGCAAGATATCTCTGCGATATCCTCCGGCTTGCACAGTATGTAGTGTTTTACAGTGCCTTAAACACGAGGAACTGAATGCACTGAGGTTACAAGACCTCGTGATGTTCTCGTATCGTATCTAGAGTATCAACAGTGACGGAGGACCAGATGTAAATCCCGAGGTACATGTATCCAGTATAAGTAGTAACAACTTAACAGTCTTACTATTATTCAATTATCTAATTATTATTGAATTATCTAATCATTTTGATAACATGTCTGATTCCACCTTAACGAAATAATGTAACTTGTTTCATTTTGGACAGACTTCAACCAAACCTTAATGACTCTGAGTTTACCTTGCAAATAGGGAAATCGGTACATTTAACTGATTTTGGTGAAATAAAAGGGTAAAAGCTCTGCTAGGATAAGTACAATTTCCCGCTGTTGTTGTTATAGCGAGGTGACATAATTTGTTTTTCACACGAATGTCAAATCAGTACATCAACACTATCTTTTTTCGTGTGTATATGCATAAGCATGTAATGCTGATTGACACCGTTCAAAGGAGCGGGCATCACAAAACCTGATTATGGTGTTTGTTCCCGGGGCACCTGTCTCCTATGTTTATTTCATTGGGGGTAATATTTCTTTGACTCGAGGCAAATCTTTATTTCAACAGTGGAAAAATTTTGTTTGCTCGTGTCAGAAGTTTTTTTTAAAAGCCTTTAAGTATATACAATTATATGGGTATAATAAAATTTCGAGATTAAAGTGTATAAATAATGGTTAGTATTTCCAGTGAATATTCAATATGTTGACAATTTTGTCAAGGTTTGAATAAAGAATAATAGACTTTATATCCTTCCGTATTGAAAGACACGAGGCGTTAAAATACCTGACACGGTCTTCAAGAAATTATGGCAGGATATCGATGTATCCTCCAATCAAAGTATAAAATGTCGCAAATCTGAAATGGCAAAATGAATGTTTTGTTTCATTACAACACATTTGGCAACTAGTAAAACGGACACAAAAGGCTTTTTCTTTCATTTTTACTCAGTTCAGCAATTCTTTCGACTGAAAATCTTATTATAAAAAAAATTTCTAAAGTTTCTGTCAAAAGAATCATGCGTTTTAGTATACTATATAAGTATCAAATAGAACGCCCATTAAAACAAACAGTCAAACATATTGGTTTTCAATGGTAAAGACACAAATGCCATTGATGTTAGCAGGTACAATTTTCTCTTTAACTAAAGGTGTCAATTGAAGGAAAACTAAGGTTACCGGTTCAATGCCAGTCCAGATTAGAATACATAATTAAATTTGTTTGAACAGACTTGCTATTTACAAATGATACACTTGCTGAATGGAAACAATGTTCTCCGTTGAATTATGAAGATGGTGTGCTGATTGTAACTCATTATGTAGGTATAGATGTATCGAGTATATTAAAGCAAGGTGTGGTTGATTGATTGAAGAGGAAAAGAAGTAATTAGATGCCACATTTATCCCACGTTTGTGTCTTTTAATTCTGATGTCAATGAAATCGATTTCATATGACAGAAAATTGCAGCTCTTGCATTATTACTTTTTTGTGCATTTCACGCCCGCATTCTTGCACTGGTTGAGTGTTTTTCATTTCCAAATTGATGTATTTTAATTAGCAATATACAATCTATCTTGTATGCTTTTTGGGAATTGCAAATTATAAGCAGCTTGAAATTAGTGAAAGACATTTGTGAATACGGTCAAGAAACGTTACAGTTGTGGGGATTCTTTCTTAATGCATCTCTAGACTTAAGGATATTTGCCCTCGAGTATATTTTTATTTTCTACATATATACGACTAATTATAAAATCGGAGAGTTTAGTTTTTTTTAAAGTGCTTTTAAGCCTGATGACATTGAATTGGACTTTTTTTGGGGGGCACAATTTCCAAAGTATCAACCTTTATTGAAATTTATGGAATCAACATCTTGTATCCTAAAATTTCGATTTTGAAGGTCCACGTTGAAAGTATCGAAAAAAGAGCTGCAAGAGCATTTCATCAGTGAAATATGACGTAAAACTTACCCAGACATTTCAAAAATACCTGTGGGGATCCGGGTTAGAAAAGGTCCTCAGTACGCCTTGCTTGTCGTAAGAGGCAACTAAATGAGGCGGTCCTTCGGATGAGACCACAAAACCGTAGCCCCGTGTCACGATAAAGAAACTTTCCTGCTCAAAGGCCGCCAGCGCCAAACACTGGCCTAACTTTTGCATCCCTTCACCGGCAATAGTCTCCATAGGAGTAAAATATTCTCGACACGATTTGAGCCGAACATTTTCAAATTTTATTTTTCCATTTTCAATGTTTAGAGTGCTTAACAAGTATTTCTAATGGTTAGCAAAAATTTGAATATCAGTTGTCAAGGTATATGAGAGATACAGAGCTCACAATTCTTTGTAATGTAAACAGGGCCCGTGCCATGTTTTTGTTTACATAGGTTAATATACTAGTAAAAGTTTCATTTAAAGCAGATTTTTTTCAATTCACAAGTTAATTCTAAATACAATTAAATAGTTTTTAGTGTTTTGTACATCTCGTTTTGTTTTAAACATGCTATTTTCTATCATTTCATCTATATGTAAACAAAACATGACACGGGCCTTGTTTACATAACAAAGAATTGCGAGTGCCATATCGCGCTTGTAACTTAACAACTGATATTCAAACTTTGGATGACCATTAGAAATACTTTAGTTAAGCATTATAAACAGTAAAAATGGAAAAATAAAATTTGAAAATTTTCAGCTCAAATCGTGTCCATGTCCCTTTAAACAATATAAAACCAACAAATCATGAACAATATACATATTATACCTAAATCCTTCTTCAGAGTTAAATAAAAACTTATTCGATATTAAGGTTTTCGAATTCTGGTATAAATTTTAGAAGTTTTATTTGCCCGTGATGTATAAAGAAATCCTAAAAAGGAAAAACCATAAAAGATCATATCGTTGTACTAATTTCATGTACCCGTTTCTCCTCGAAAAAAAAAAAACATCCGCAAAAATATATAGGCCCTTCCAGATATTGCATATAGTGCTATGCACATGTACTTAAAGGTTTCTTACATTTGAAATTATACTACAAGACGGTAATGTAATATTACAATGAGAAGTGGCCGATTTTTATTTTATATACTCAAAGTACAAACTCATTGTAAGGGTGTTTTAAGCACTGTACACAATGACCTATATAAAGTATTTTAAAGAGCAGATCGATTTTTCATCATGAGAAAAGTATATCAAATTTGAATATGATGCACGCATACTTGTGGTGAACCAAAGAGAACCGCGCGTTTAATGACCTGACGTGCATGTTGCATGTGAAACAGAATATAAACTGCACAACCTGTTGAAAAGGAGGTCATTGTTTGTGGCGGTATTTAGATCAAATATTTGAAATTCGGTGGAAACAAAGGTGCTCTGTTTCCGGGTTAAGGTGACACATTATCGATTGACTTCTCGAAATCGGGTCGACGTAAACGGACAGTGGAGCCTAGGTCCCCTAAAGGTTATAAAACACAGATAAAATGGTTATTGTAACAGGGTAGTGAGTGGTTCCACGACACAGGGTCGACACACAGGAATACTGGAGCCTCGATTTGACAGAGCTCGTAAAAAACGTTTTCAAATAGTTGATGATTATAAAATTACAAGTTATAATTTGCGCAAAAGCAATTGTTTTTCTACATGTTGTAATGGTAGCATATCGAGTTGCTCAGTTGGTGATTAGAGGGGTCTACCGTTTCACCTAGGTCACTGGTTTACCAAGATGACCCCTTTCTGTACAGGGTGCAGAAGTTTGCGTTTCTAAAATCCTACGTTTTATGTACAGTACAAATGAAAAAAAAAATTCTGATAACATTTATAAAAATTATATCAGGGAAAATCTGACCGAATATTGGAGACTTGAATTTTAGTAAAAACACACTTAATAGTCCACCATTATGAAAGCTTTTATTGTTATTTCAAAATGAATGAAATTCCAATTTTGCACCTGTATGATTACAAGATTAGGACACTTTTTAAAGTACATGTACGAAATGTATTCAAATTGCAGGTATATAGTTTTATAAAAAGACTGTTATCTCAAGATGATGATTATGCCATCTTTTACTGTCCTCGATAAATCATGGCTTTTATAGGTTAGTAGCACAGTCAACTACCTGTTAGCAAACATACTTGAAATAGTCGTTCATCATAATTGGAAAATTAAGCGAGTACTTTAATTTTGCTGTGCACGAAATCCTTAAGGGAACTGTTAATATTCAGTTCTATGTCACCGGTGTTCTTAATGTTTTACAAGTTAGTGTACGTATTACTTACAATCGGGAATTTGAGTAGAAGACATATCAGGGTTATGAATATTTATGTACTTCCTCAGCGCCTAGGCTGTGCATGTGATGCACGTTCTCACTTTGTATAAAACATGATTTTTATCAAAAGTGCTTTGTGCAAATTATAAATCAATTAAATTGAAATGAAATCTTGAAAAGAAATTAACTTTTAAAAAATACACTTGAACATTTTTAAGTGTTGAAAATTGACTTCAATAACGAGACAAGAGGGTGTTTGCATACTAATTAAATAAATTATGCTCATGTCCCGAGATGCTATTTTTGTAAAAGTTTCCAACATATTTTTCTGTATACATATCTATATTTTAAAAATTTAATTGGTACTCTGCCCTGGCCCTAGTGAACAAACCTCATCAGTGAGTATCCCGACTCTATGCTAACCACAGGGCCACGAACAGCATTATAAACATGCTCCGGAGTATATGTTTAGTTCTCTATATGCTAACCATGGGGCCACGAACAGCATTGTTCACATGCTCCGGAGTATATGTTTAGTTCCCTACAGAGGAGTCGCCTGTTTTGAGAGGACTCAGATGAACATCTATTTTGGTCCCGGGGATGATTGTAAACCTGAATAAAAATTTGACAAAGCTTTTCGAGATTTACCCTATATACGTCAATGCGAAAATATAAACCCCAATTGTAACCCATTCTGACCTCGGTGGATACCATTTGGAACAAGCGTACCACCAACGGTACATAATACGCCCGTGAAAAGCGAATATAGGGTGTTTTTCTTACACCATGATTTGTAGAACTTGCCTTCAAGTAGTATCAGCAATCATCAGGGTGTGATATACTTTCTTTGCATCGTAAAAACAGACAAATCATGTACTATCTTTGTAATATTTTCACTTCAGATGTATATGTACAAAGTTTGATGGTCCTAGTCCCAACGGTTCGGTCTGTATCCTGAAACTATGGCCTTTGACCTTGAGAAACAATAGACATACTCCATTTGGCATAAAGTGTATGTGTACCACGTTTGACGGTCATAGCCCTAACATTTCGGTCTGTATACTACCTACAAGGTTTTCCTTCAAAGTGATACTGCGACCTTGTCATTTGACCTTGAAAAATAATAGGCATCTTCCTCTTCTTATGGTTATCAAATGTACCAAGTTGCAATATCCTGGAGTTTACAGTTCGGTTTGTATCCTGTCTACAATGTTTTCTTACTAAGTGATACTGCGACCTTGACCTTTCACCTCTAACCTTGAAAAACGATAGGCATCTTCATCTCATCATGTTGATCAAATTTACAAAGTTGCAATATCCTGGAGCTTACGGTTCGGTTTGTATCCTGTCCACAAGGTTTTCCTACGAAGTCATACTACAACCTTGACCTTTGACTTCAGACCTTGAAAAACAACAGGCATCTTCCTCTTATCATGGTGATCAAATTTACAAAGTTGCAATATTCTGGAGCTTACGGTTCACTTTGTGCCCAGCCTACAAGGTTTTCCTACTAAGTAATACTACGACCTTGACTTCTGAGCTTGAAAAACAAGAAGCATTTTCCTCTCATCATGGTGATCAAATATACCAAGTGTTAATATCGCGGAACTTACGGTTCGGTTTGCATCCTGACCACAAGGTTTTCCTACTAAGTGATACTACGACATTGACCTTGAAAAAAACAATAGACATTTTCCTTTCATCATAGTGATCAAATGTACATGTACCAAGTTGTAAAATCCTGGAGCTTATGGTTCGGTCTGTATCCTGCCCACAAGGTCCGGACAGACAGACAGACGGACGGACGATGCAATATAATAAAAACCCTCGAATCTACACCATACTAGGATGTTTTCGTAATTCCTCAAATTCCCAATATGGCCTCTCACTGACGTCCGGAAACTCATTTTAAAATATACTGTACATGATTTTTATAGTACAAGGCACTCTGGAGAAGTGGATAATGATTTCAGAATTATCTCCCCCTGTAAGGAACAAGACTAATAAACATACATTTCGTTCTGTGCCAATCCTAGTTGAAATTGTTTATATGGGTTTTGAGAAAAGAACGAAAATGTTAAAAGTTGATGCCAGACAGACATGTGGTTTAAATGTGGTAATTTATCAGAAGCGTTCACTTGAATCTTTGGCACAGCTGAGCTAAAAAATGGACAAAATACGCAGTCCTAAGAAAATTTATTCGTTTTGCAAAACTCGCAATTTCTCTTCCGTTGTTTAGAGTAGTTGTTTCGAGTAAAACAAGTTTACACACCAAGTAAAACTCAATATTATACAGTTCCTTTCAAATGGAAGTAAGAGGATTATAAAAAAAAATTTGAAATTGACAAGCGTCGTGAAATTTTGCACAGGTCATATTTCACAGTGAAAAAATAGACATTTGTATAAGTGTAGACAAACTTCATGAAGAGTATTTGATTTTTATCGATACGATATCGCGTGACAACGGCTCAAAGTGATAAGAATCGACTTCAATTTCTTCATATCATTTTACTTTTTATGAATGGATCTGTGTTTATCATTGTCCTATCTATAAAATGTCAGATGCGTGTGTTAGATTTCATGGTCATTAAGAGACCTATAGTATATGTGCATTCTATATGGCAAATTAGTGAACCAAAACTAAATGATATATAAAAACCTCAAATCAAGTGGTAAATTGTACTGTCCAATGATCAGTTAATTGTAGCAAACTTTTTGACAAATATAAATATTTTATCTCACATGCCTATGCGAGATGGCACGGTTTTACGTTATAATAATGCTTAATGAAAGCTATTATCCGGGTATTCACATTTTAAACACTCAGATCACGAAAGGTTTAGATGACCTGACGTCATCACAATTCCAGAACTTTTACAACAGTCGTCAAGCACGATACAACAAAATCATTACGTAAAAAATTCAGTGCCTGTGTCACAGACGTCATTGAAATTCTTAAATAGTGCATTTGATCTATGGTAGTAAATGGTTGTAATTTATTTATAATTATACTACGGCGTCAAGGTCCTTCATTGTGGATTGCAGCTGTTCTTGAGTAAACTCTGCGTAAAATTTGGCGCAATGTTTCGTCAAGGTTGTGAGTTGCAAAGAGAAAAACAAGTGTTTAGTTACTTGCTAGATAACACTGCACTGCACAGAAGGCATCAGGTATGCGTATGAAACCTTGATATGTTCCAATATATATCTTTGGGCAAAACATGAACCATGCAGAAGGTCTTCTAAGTGTGAAAATGTCTCATGAATCCCCCTCTGGTATGTGTGTGTTTGTCTGTGTCCAGGGGTTCGTATTTGCCCTACTCTTAATTTTGTATTCTTTAGTGGATTTTGAGATTGATAACCGCTATCTTCACTATTTCATAAAATGATGTCCCGTTTGTCGTCTGTTTTAAATTTGTACTTTTAATTAGAATGAATAGGCAAGTCTTCAATTCATCAAGTCACTAAAATAAGGGGGAAGGAAAGAGAAATAGAGAATTTGGGTAGCAGGTTATATATAAAATTTCGTCAGTTACAAAATGTTTTAGCATAAAATAACTGGTTAATATATAATTTTCTTAATCGAACCCGTAGTTAAGTATCATCTAGATGTACCAGACCCGGATAAACGCCCAAAGACCAGACCCGCAACATACTGGGATAAACACCCAAAGACCAGACCCGCAACATACTGGGATAAACGCCCATGTACAAAGACCAGACTCGCAACATGCTGGGATAAACGCCCATGTACCAGAGTCGCAAAATACTGGGATAAATGCCCATGCTTAAACCTACTTTTGGAATTATTGGGCAAGGACAAAAGGACGAGAGAGCTTGTATTGACCCATTTCTCCCAGATTATTTAGGGTTACAGTGTAGTATTAAATCTATCAAACCTTTGTAAGTAATAAACCCATGCTGTTTCATACTAGTTTATTTCTTGAGAAAAACACCGACTTTTCAACTTGATATGAAACCTCTATACAGTACGATACCACAGACAGCAAAAATGAAAAACCGATATATTCATATACATGCACTGTGTCCTGTCATCCAAAGATGGCTATTGAGCATCACTGTGATTCTATGCACAAAACCTCTGAAGTTCATATTTTAAAAAAGATGCTGGAGTTCCTCAATGACAATATTTACGTAGTATTTGGAAATCAGGTCTTTCAACAGTCTGTTGGGATTCCCATGGGCAGAAATTGTGCTGCATTATTAGCTGACCTGTTATTTGTATTATTATGAGACAGGATTTATTCAAAAACTTATAAATGAAAAGAAAACAAGAACCCTTATCGGTCACCTGGGTAAAAAGTTAAAACTGTTAAAAGTATCACTATTCCTAATGGCTAAAAATCTAGAAAATAAATTCCTGTTCTGAATATCTAAGTTAAATTCTAATATTCAGCAACAATATAAAATAAGATGTGTTCTTAAAATTTCAATACCCTCAAAAGTGCATATACTGACGAAAGGCTTTACATAATACAGTATATGCATTATCATTACACGATAGCACTAATGTGGACCCATCCTAAAGTCAAAACCCCAGGGTTTTGAAATTCACCATTTTTTGTACATCCTTTTCTGCTTTTCCTTAATATGCATTTCATTTAGTTTTTATACTGTATCAGTAAACTTAAAGAGGTCCTTCAAATGAGAAAGATAATAATCACTATAATAATTTTGTCTCCATTCTGGAACCAAACCCTTAACCCCTAAGATCATGAAATGTACAATTTTGGTAAAGAACTCCTTCAAAATATCCATTTAGTTTCAATATAGTATCAATAGCATTAAAGCAGATATCATTTACATGTTTTGCACATATACACTATATATACCAAGTTTGGCCTCGCCCTGGAGTCTGAACCTCTACCCCGGGGATCATGAAATATACAATTTTGGCAGAGGCCTTCCTGCTCTACATCATTATGCATTTAGTTTTTCTTACACATGTATGGTTGTTGAGGAGATGTTTTTATCCCGCCCCTAAGGCCCCAGGGGTACAGGAGTCCCGAAAATTACAATATATGTCCTTGTCCCAAAGATGCTTCATACGAAATTTGGAAAGAATTGGAAAGGTAATTATCAAGAAGTTAAAATGTTATTGCTAATGCACTACGACGGGCGATTGATTGTATCTTTTTTTAACGTCTCTCTCTCAAGAATTTCCACTCTTATGGAGACGTCACCAAGACCGGTGAAGGGCTTCAAATTTAGGCCTTTGCTCGGCGTTTATGACCTTTGAGCAGTGAGGTTTCTTTAACGTGCCACGGGACATCTGTTTTTAAGGTCATCTCCGAGGACCCGTGCCATTCACACCTGATACCGAGCGTTTGACGATGGAACTGTCCCTACCTGTTTTAACGACTTAAGTTTGTCGCGGCCGGGATTCGAACCCCGGCCTTCCACATGCGGGGCGAACGCTCTAACATCTAGATCATCAATTTGCAATAAGTAACGAGTAAACTCAGATGACCAAAAATGTTCTATTTATACATTTGATAACTGACCATTTGGGCCACACTCTGATACCAAAACCCCATACCCCTGGGATCGTCAAATTCACAATGATGGTAAAGGACTACGTGTTCTTTCTAAATATCTATTTAGTATCAATAGCACTAAAGAAGATTAAACATAAACACTACGTACCATAAGTTTGGCCCCGCCATGGTGTCAGAACCTCTAGAAAAAAATCATTGCTTCTTTTATCGTTTAGTACATTTTTCTAAACAAGATACCACGATTTACCTTAAATTTAAGTTACCGCCACTGATTTTGGTGGAGGCCTTCCCGCTCTGTATCACATTTCTTACATATGCAAGGTGAAGATAACGAACAGTGATCAAACTCATAACTCCCACAAGCAATACAAATTGGATAGTTGGGCAAACACGAACCCCTGGACACACCAGAGGTGGGATCAGGTGCCTAGGACCAGTAAGCATCCCCTGTTGACCGGTCACACCCGCCGTGAGCCCCATATCCTCATCAGGTAAACGGAGTTATCCGCAGTCAAAATCAGTGTGTCAAGAACGGCTTAACAATCGGTATGAAACACGTCAGACAGCATTTGACCCAATGCGAGGTTGTATTGACGAACTAGATCGTTATAACGACCATAGACTTTGCGAAATGCTGACTTCAATCGAGACTGTTGAAATCCATGTACCATCAACTTGTTTGTCAGTAGCTTACCTCGATTTAAAAACTGACTATACCCAGAACAAGCTCTTGCATATCGAATCAGTTGAGATATATAAACACCATATGCAGGTGATAATGGAATATTGCTACATAAATGTGGGAAGTTGACGATGGAGAAGCTGAAATCATCCCGTTTGTCATACAGTTGAGTTGTTAGTTTGTCGTTAATGTCTACTTTCAATAAAATATCCAAGTATGAAGCAGAAGTGGACGACTCTGTGGTGTCCTTTATTTCGAGCTCACAGGGATATATCAAATCGACATATGAATGAAAGCTATCATTGTTAATAGACAAAACGTCATCGATATATCTAAAAGTCGAATTGAAGGTCACAGCGAGAGATTGTAGAGAAGAAGACAAAAAGGTGAGCTGGTTTACTATACTAGATCTTTTCAAGTATTTATTTTGGTTTTGACGGATGGTATCAACTACTTTGAATACACAGTCCAAGAAAACGCCATGTCATCGATTTCGGACTGCAGACAATCTCGTTTTCGTGCATGTTGCAGGACAACCTCCGAGGCCGAGAAATTTTGTTTTGAAATATAAAAGCCAAGGTGTTAGTCGAAGCTTTTGTATTTCAAACAATATTTCGAGACCGATGAGGTTATCCTGCATCATCCATCAAAACAAGAACTTCTTTTCTATTTTACTACTGTCCAGAAATTTACAACCGATCGTTTACCAATACGAATTAAGTCACCGTGACGTCATGACAGTCTCCGAAACGGACTAAGCCTATGTTGTTTGTTGACGAAAAAGATGAGATGGTAGAGTATGCTCGATTTATTTTTGAAAACCTTTTCAAGTATTTTTGATTTTGACAGATGATATCAATTACTTTGAATACAAACTTAAAAAACAAAAACACATACGTGTAAGAGGATTACCTTGTCTGTGCATCGACATGTTTGTTTAAATACTGTCTAGTCGTAATGCAGACGATTCATTTATATCGTTCCTCTGACAATCCTTAATTAATTGTTTTGGATATACTGGTTAATTGTTATGATTATAGAACTGAATTATCAGGTATCGACTTTATTGTTGTATTAGCAAAACATGACATGCTTGCAAGTGATATGTGTGCATCACAATTTTCTCATAACTTATTACGTATGAAGGTATATCGCAGAATATAGACCGCGGCATGCCTTAGGTATTTGCAATAACCGTGTAGAATATACTGTGTTCCTGTTCGCTTCATTGTTAATCGCTACGTTGTACCGACCTATTATGCACAGGATTTTATCTGTGAGGATATGGGTTAGAATAGGTCCTCAGTACCCCTTGCTTGTTGTAAGAGGAGACTAATTGCATGGAACGGTCCTTCGGATGAAACCGCTAAAACCGAGGCCCCAGGCCGTATGCGCCAAGCATAGCTTTAAAATTTTCAGTCCTTTACCGGCAATGGTGACATCTCCATATCAGTGAAAAATTCTCGAGCGGGACGTTAAACAATATACAATTAATCAATCAAGCCTTGGTTTAATTAAGACAGGACCATCGATCGTCGTTACAATGTTAGTGCAGATTTAAAAAGTCTCGACCAGATCGTGAAGAAAGCGAACAGTGATCAATCTCATAACTCCTAATATAAGGAATACAAAATTAAGAGTTGGACAAACGCGGACCCCTGAACACAGCAGAGGAGGGATAACTTTCCTAGGAGGAGCAAGCATTCCCTGTCGAGTGGTCACACTCACCGTGAGCCCTATGTGACGTCTTCATAAGCATCAAACATGCCCACTGACTTTAACCACCGAAATTGACGAGAGAGGGGATGTTTGGATTTTGTCCTGTATGTCTGCAACTTTACCCTAAGTCATAACGTTTCAACTGAAAGAAACATCAAATAAAGGTTCAAGGTCAAAGCTTAATTTTAGCTCAGAATGAAAGATCAACATTTCTGTCTTTGACATCGGGGAGAAGCAATCACAAACAATTTTACTTGTGCAGCACATAAATGCCCCCGATCATGGTCACATTTAATTGCGGCATTGGTAATGATAAATGACATTGACCTTCAGCAGTCATAGGGCCTTATCTCTAGCATTCAACCGGTCAATGTATATGTAACTCAGTGGTAGAGCGTTCGCTTCGTAACCGGGAGGTGAGTTCGAGCCCCGCTAGTGCCACGACCACGGTAACAGAGGTAGTGCAGATTGCTCCTTCGCCAAACGCTTGACATTCAAAAGAGGGAATCACGGGTCTTTCGGATATGACATTTGAAACGGATGTCCTGTGTCGTGACAGGCCTCGGCACGTTAAAGAACCCTCACTGCTACGGCTACTTCATCTACAGCTGGTGACGCCTCAATATAAGGAAAAATTTCTCAACGGAACGTAAAACAAACGAACAATCAACTTCTAGCATTCACAAAGTCGTGACCTTAGATTGACCTTTAGCAGTCACCACGCTTTTTTTCAGTTCTGCAAGATTGAAGTCTACTTCGAGTAGTTTGGGACAAAGAGACAGACAGACCTAAAATGATATGGTCCCCGATCTTAGATCTCAATAAAGAGGACTCTTATTGACACTCAAGTTGAAAATTGTGAAATATATATACATGCCTAACATTTGGTAAAATATTCAAATGTATATTCAAATAAATTGTTTACAGTATGTTACCCCCAAACAAGAGGTTTCAGCTGCTTGTGTTTACTTCGAAAAAGAATTCCATGCATGCTCTATATTTTCGTTTTTATTAACTTCTGTAAAACTATTTACAAAATGTTATAAATTATTTGAAAAAAGTAAAAGATGGAGACGAGAGAAAACTGATCAAAATGAACCATAAAAAGCACAAATACACGGCTTGTGTTGATAATGCATGGTACTCATTCGTAACTAGTAAATTAGGGTCGCAATCGTCTCATTCTTATCATGTGATGGTATCAGAACGTCCATGCAATATACCCGTTACGAGTGCTAATAGACCACCCACACGTCTACCAAACAAATGTGCATTGATAACAATGTTAATTATCATATCCGTCATTTATCATGATTTAATACATAAAAAATTGGCAAGCATTTCATTCAGAGCACCACATGTATTTGTAGTCGATGACTTAATTCGTATCCTCTCTTGTACAAGTGGGGACTGTCCAGCATTCACAGGACCTGATATAGAAAACGTGTCGCTCCCACGACGAGCGCGACGACTATTGAATTGCAGTTGACCTTCTGACCTCTCCGCATGCGAGCTTCTCTTGTGTCAATGGTGGGTTTTGACAAAAGTTGGTAGCGGGCGATAAAAGTTGTTAATTAAATTTTGGCCTCCTTAGTTTATGTCTTTATTAGTTAAGCGTGATTTTCTTAATGATGTACATAAAAATCTGACATTTGAAGAAACCTCTTGCGATATAGATCAACAAATACTTGGTCTATTTCTCATAGTTATTTATGTCACGGCAGCCGATCAAAGGCCAGACCAACTTGTGACTTTGTCTATTCACAAACGATGTCCAAACGGCCGTTTTGTACACAGATAGTTAGGTGTTTTTTAAAAAAAATCATCCTTGGCGATTACGTTAACTTAAAGACACTCTGTCATTTAACCTGCAGCAAAATGTTTTTTCATCGATATACGAAAGGTCTCGTTGTAAAAGATGATAGCAAAGATTGAATTAATTGAATCCCATATCAAATCTGTATCGCTCCATACGATTGACATACCTGGATGCCTTTCAATCAACATGCAGACTGCTCATTAATTTATAGATCACCTGTCATACTAATTTACGAGCCTTGTATTCCACAGGGGAACTTTCCACATTGAATAATAGGAAAATAAATATCCAGAAGAGAACTTTGTTTTCAAAAAAATTAAGAATATTCAAAATTATGAATATTTTGTCATATTTTATGATGAATTTAGTACAGAGGGGAGAGCTATTAAAGTTTATGTAATCAATAGTTCAAAAGTTTGGTAATTTATCGAACGAGCAGATTTTACATAATAACGGAACCTATATATGTATGGTCTTATGCTCTTAATTCATTTTGCCAATCAAACAGTGCCTTCCCCTTTCACTCTAGTATATTTGTGAAAAATGTAATTCTAAATTTTCAAATGTTATGTTGCCCTCTGAAGGTTCTTTAATTTGTCAGCTTACAGTAAAAATCTACAATAACAAAGCATGCATTGATGACGAATTCATACAATCTATTGTCTTGTTGAGAGTCATTGAAATATTGCAGATACAGTTCTAGAGCTTCCCAGATGTGTATCATTTAAAGTGAGCCACGTGCAGGTTGTAATGGGCGAAAATGGCTGTAATAATTCACCCAGGAAGAAATTATATTATTTGGTTTTATTCAGGGAAAGTAGATAAATTGTTAGTTTTCATTTTCAGAGAATTTATATTTGACCAGCAAGTCATCGTAGTAATCCCGTACTCTTCCTGGATTATCGGCCCTTGTCGCAACACGGGGATGTGATAAACTATCATCGTGTCTTTCTTGTGAAGGGGTAAACTATTACCCTTTCTCAATTATTACTGGCATGGATCTTTATTTTGAGTTAAACTACATGTTGAGCATCAGTGAAGAGACATTATTTGTCTAAATGCGCATCTGGTGCATCAAAATTGGTACCGTATAAGTTTTACATGGCATTAAATAATCTAGATTCATAATCACGACCCCTGGTAGCAGATGGTATTGGAGCTTTGTACGTGATCCACTGCAAAATTTGAGGAGGAAAGCCCCGTGACCCTTACTAATTTCAATGTATTGTTTCAAGAATTCATGCATATTTTTTCGACATGATTATCAAGATTTTTACAGTAACTTTAAACACTAAAAAATAGCACTACTTAGTGCTTGGGCGTCACATCTTATATCAGATTCGCAACATACCAGGAAGAAGAAAGGGCGGACGACTGGTGTTTCTCAAGCTCTATAACTGTTTATCGACCATCTAAAGTTGACCAAAATCAGCAAATCGCATTTTCTTTAGAGCATTGTATGAATACATGGATTGATCAAGGTTATTTTTTGTGTTTCGCAATGTCTGAAAGAAGCTCACCCGGTCAGCAATACTCGGTGTCAGCCAGTCCCTAGGCCCCACATCAATGACGTCATTGTTTGTCCACAGACTCAGTCACATGCATCGACTCTTGAAAGTGCAAATGTCTGGACAGACAATAGTGTTATTGAATCATTCGATGATAGATAAGGTAAAAAATTAATTAGTCCTGTCACTGCGGATAAAGAGAGAGGCTGTGTAGGCCCGACAATGGTTCATTAAGCCCCATACAAAATAAGACCAAGTGGCGGGGTATCGGAAATGATATCGGGTGTATTGTTGCTGTTGTTATTCTCTTCTGGATACACGCGGGCTACCCACCAGCAACCACGCCTAATCTACTCGGTTTTCCATCTACTTAACGAATCACCACACCCATGCGTTTTAGTTCCGAGCACATTTCGCCGCTAATTATATAGATCAATTTCAATCATTGCCTTCAAAATAGATATAAGCTTATGATTTGAGTTTATTAATTCCCATTCTTTTGTTGCCTTTTATTTAACATTGCCATGTCATCTCGCACAATACGATATGATTATGTCTAACAGGTTTAAAACTCTTAGTCTATAGAGTAGAAGAAAACATTCTGAGGAGCCTTGTGGCTGTAATAAATTTTCATTTAATGCTCAAATTTCTGTTATAATCAGCTGTTTAGGGTATCATCACAATCGGAATTGAATTGGGTAAAATTATGCACAATTAAAAGGAAAATATAGAGGACGCAATTAACATTCCGGTGTCCACCCTTCATTGAGATAATTAAAATTGATTAGTATCGTTTCATTATGACACCTTTACAATCCGCGATGTCGATAGTCTATTCTGTTGAACAGTATATAAATATTTATTCTCAAACTGTACCGTCACCTAATTGAAAAACATTGTCAGTTCTTTTTATGGTATTGTCATTGAGGATATTTCTCATAAGACAACATTTAATTGCCTTCATCTAATCATTCACTTGCAGCTCCGTGCCAGAAATCAGTCGAGGTCACCTAATGTTATTACATGTATGCATCTGCGTTCTAATTTCCATTAATCAATAAAGAAGCGAAATATCTTTAAGCAATTTTGCAAGGGCATTTTCGCATAACAAATTGATTCAAACTTACCCGATTTTCATGCTTACTGTGCATCTATATGCACAAGGATGATTAAACCAAGGCGAAAAAGGGCAATTTTATTAATTTTCATTTTGTCAGCAATATAATGTAATTTTTGATGTCTTTTGAATTAATAAGACCAAAAATAATAATAATAAAAAAAGGCAAAAAAATAAATTAACTAAAAAAATAAATAAATAATAAATAAAAAACAACCCACCAAAATCCACCCCACCCCCCAAAAAAACACACACCAAAAACCCGTGCAAATTTATATATCATTTTAAGATATTATAGCTTCATAGATATTTTCACCTCTTTAAATCTTTTCAAAAAGTTCTTGAGATCACCATACGTTAGTTAAGCAATGTCATAACCATAATAAATGAATGTTTACTTATTATGTATGGCGTAAGTTTAGAAAGGTGTACAATGTTTGATTAAATTTCTAGATACTTATACGTGACACACCGTTCAAGTATTTGTTGAACTTCGATATTGGTTCAGTACGTCATCTAGATTGCTGCACTTGTCAGAGGGTGAAGCATACGGATGCCAAAATACGTCAGCCGGAATTTGTCAGGTTGATAAGTGTCCGGTTTTGTCTTGTAATTTCAAGTTGAGGGCTTTGCTTTTTTTCATCAATAATTCTTAGGTATTACTGATTTCTTTTGTGTTGCACACAAGAATATTGACATGGATTCTTCTCAAGAAAGCTAATCCCAAAAGTGTCAAAGATACCGAAATTAATTTCTTCAAAGTGTAAACAATCTGAATTTCTTCAATATTTATTTCGTAAATTTATTCGTCAATTTTCTACTTACTGTAACGCGTTTCCCAGCCGCACCCAGCGTTAATCAATTGTTGAACAATAGTCGATTTCTAAAGTGACATGTTTATTCGAGTACTTGAAAACAGATGAAATAACTTAAGTCTTGTCACTCTATACTCGAAAACAATGATTTCTGGGATGTATTCCAAAAACCGTGAGATATGATATGGATAAACTACATATTGGCCGTTTGTCTCAGATAATCAGAAGATATTGAAAGAGGAATTGATACAAGTTCGCCGTCGTATAGAAAAGGAACCCAAAAAAAAAAGGGTTTGTCGATGAGAAGGGTACATTGAGGTCACATGTTGTGAACATGAGCGCTAAACACATGTACATACATTTGTTTATCAAAAGGTCCAGTGATGTCCAATGCAAAGCCATGCTTTCTGTGTCATTTCCGGTTGCTTGTGATGTCAAAAGTAAAGGCACAAGTTCACATGTAAGAGTTAACACTAATGTCTTCGTGTTTCTGGTTGATGATCTGGGATGAATTTCCGGCTCTGTGATGTTTATGGTCAAGCGCCATGTCCATACGTATTGCCTAACATAAAGGTCTGTGATGTTTTCTAGTGGTCAAATGTAAGAGACGTAGAACAAGACCCAACTGGCTATATATTTCCAATCAAAGAATTGGGTTTTGTTTAGAGAATCGGACATTTATTTATCTGTATTTAAGAAAGGAAAGACAATCTGGGACGGTAGTTCCGGCTTCAAATAAAATATCCCTTAGTGTACCATCAAAATTCTAGAGGGCGTAAAATAAGCCTTAGTGTACCATTAAAGTTCTGCAGGGCGTAAAATGATTACATTTCTATTTCTGAACGGCTAAATTTTGTAAAATCACGAATGTTAAGTAATAAATTATCCTGAGTCTTTTAAAATACTACTCCTCTTTTCCTAACCCCTTAATATACTACTCCTCTTTTCCTAGCCCCTTGAAATCCTACTTCCCTACCTCTTAAAATCCTGCTCCTCTTTTCCAAACCTCTTAAAATTCTGCTCCTCTTTTTCAAACCCCTTAAAATCCTGTCCCTCTTTCCCAAACCCTTTATAATCCTTCGGATTGCACTCTAGCACAGCATTTTGCTCAAAATTTAACTTAATGAGTAGCGCAATCCAAAAAGAATTGTGATTTATACCAAAACGGATTACAAAGTAAAACATTCGCCCCGTGTTATTTTCGTCGGCCAATAATTTTATCCCGTCTCAAATTCGCCTTAAACCATTTATTACTACTTTAGGGCAATGAGTAAATTTTGAATTCGCTACACAAATTTTTATAAGATTCTTTTACATTCAATATTGCTATTATGTATACGTGGAATGCCTATTCTGTTTATGCTGCTACAGTTACAGAATTCATTGTCCTCTGTGTAATAATGGTTACTGATACAGAATTCATTGTCCTCTGTGTAATAATGCTTACTGATACAGAATTCATTGTCCTCTGTGTAATAATGGTTACTGATACAGAATTCATTGTCCTCTGTGTAATAATGGTTACTGATACAGAATTCATTGTCCTCTGTGTAATAATGGTTACTGATACAGAATTCATTGTCCTCTGTGTAATAATGGTTACTGATACAGAATTCATTGTCCTCTGTGTAATAATGGTTACTGATACAGAATTCATTGTCCTCTGTGTAATAATGGTTACTGATACAGAATTCATTGTCCTCTGTGTAATAATGGTTACTGATACAGAATTCATTGTCCTCTGTGTAATAATGGTTACTACAGGATTCATTGTCCTCTGTGTAATAATGGTTACTGATACAGAATTCATTGTCCTCTGTGTAATAATGGTTACTGATACAGAATTCATTGTCCTCTGTGTAATAATGGTTACTGATACAGGATTCATTGTCCTCTGTGTAATAATGGTACCTGATACAGGATTCATTGTCCTCTGTGTAATAATGCTTACTGATACAGAATTCATTGTCCTCTGTGTAATAATGGTTACTGATACAGAATTCATTGTCCTCTGTGTAATAATGGTTACTGATACAGAATTCATTGTCCTCTGTGTAATAATGGTATCTGATACAGAATTCATTGTCCTCTGTGTAATAATGGTTACTGACACAGAATTCATTGTCCTCTGTGTAATAATGGTTACTGATACAGAATTCATTGTCCTCTGTGTAATAAACGTTACTGACACAGAATTCATTGTCCTCTGTGTAATAATGGTTACTGATACAGAATTCATTGTCCTCTGTGTAATAATGGTTACTGATACAGAATTCATTGTCCTCTGTGTAATAATGGTATCTGATACAGAATTCATTGTCCTCTGTGTAATAATGGTTACTGACACAGAATTCATTGTCCTCTGTGTAATAATGGTTACTGACACAGAATTCATTGTCCTCTGTGTAATAAACGTTACTGACACAGAATTCATTGTCCTCTGTGTAATAATGGTTACTGATACAGAATTCATTGTCCTCTGTGTAATAATGGTTACTGATACAGAATTCATTGTCCTCTGTGTAATAATGGTATCTGATACAGAATTCATTGTCCTCTGTGTAATAATGGTTACTGACACAGAATTCATTGTCCTCTGTGTAATAATGGTTACTGATACAGAATTCATTGTCCTCTGTGTAATAATGGTTACTGACTCAGAATTCATTGTCCTCTGTGTAATAATGGTTACTGATACAGAATTCATTGTCCTCTGTGTAATAATGGTTACTGATACAAACTGTTGATCGATTCGTTGTTTGATACAGAATCTCTGTTTAATTTCTAGTACCCTGAGTATTCTTGTCACTGCTAGAGAGCACTGTACAGACAGATCGAGCTTTTCGTGTTATGAAACCGGTCAAAATAACCGAACTCTAATCTTAAAACTTTCATGAAAATATTTCCTGCAAATCTTGCGGAAGCGGAAGTGACACATGTGCCTCACTGCGCCTCGCTTTCGATTCAACTGATTTGAAAACTTGCTGTTTAGTATTCATATTTCCAGCATTGATAAAAAATGAATGATATTGGATCATATCTTTACTGTGGAAATCCATCTAATGAATTATACTTAGCAACCGAGTTCTGTTTAAATGTATAGGTACGGTAGTGCAAAATCAATGTTCTACATATTTTAATTAATTAATCTTAATGCATAATCTAAACTAGAACAAATTGAATTGATTGGAATGCAGAAATGATTCAAACCGTTATGTATTTTCTGTAATGTCACGTGACTTGGTGTAGTGATAAACCTGTAGGTATTGCAGACCAGTGATGACAACCAACATCAACAGTGAAGTGTTTGTCATTATAATACACTATAACATTGTTTTATTTGTGTAAAGGGTATGGAAATAATGATTCTTAAAATTCCCGATATTTTAGCACAATACCAGTGCTATATATGTAAATGCATATTGCTTGTAATTTTGAATGTAGATGATATTAACACCAATTAGTTCATACTTTTCCTTTTGTGTTTTAGTTTAAAGATGGTTTAATGAAATTAATGTAAAGAAATATTACACGTAGGCCTACGTACATGTTGATACAGACATCCCTTAGTATTCCGGTCATCTGTTTTACTATACTAATATGTGTTTACTTTCTTTTATTAAATATTTCAAATGCATTGTGTATTTTGTATGATCCTTAGATTTATGTCAAATGATTGTATTCCATTTCCATTCTCAATGACCGTGTAGCGTGTAACAGCAGCGAGGTAAGAATTTTATCGTCATCGAAAGCAAGTTTTTGTTATATATATACAGTGTATATATATATATATATATATATATATATATATATATATATATATATATATATATACGAGAATTCCATCCTCATCGAAAGCAAGGTTTTTGACTTAACTAGATGGTCGAGCGATCTAGCGCGCTGGTTACTTGCTGCTTGCAGATTTGGTTACACAGGTCGTGAATTCAACCCCGGATAGGGGCGGAAGTGGGTATCCAAATAATAAAGTGAAATTTTCTGTGCTTTATATTAAATATTTCTTCACTTAATTATGTTTATTAAAGAGTTCATTGCTATTTTCTGTGATAGTGGTGTATCTTTGCGCTAGCATACACATTCAATTTAAACACTCTGTTTTAATTTCTTCAATAAATGATTACATGAGAGTGCTTGATGTGACCATTGAATGAAACCGTTCTGGATATATTACACACAATACGACCCGGAAGTTTTCCCCTCTCAACTCATTGCCCTCGCGCTCCTGCCTCCCTGTCACACCGAGACATAATTTACACAATAACTGTTATAACAAGCTACGAGGTTTAGTATGGGGACAAGGTTAGCTCTTTTACGACTAAGTTTGATATATTAGCTTATAGGAGTTATGATATTGATCACTGTTCGTTACATTCACCTTTTATAAAGTACCCTTTCATCAATACCCAGTACTTCGAGGACTTGAATTCTTTTTAAAATAAATAAGAGGCCCATGGGCATTAACGATCACCTGAATACAATGCATCACATGACTCGTGTGCATGAAATTTTGAAAATCATTAATACCCTTTTCTTATTTATCATTAATTTGCCATAGGGCCCAAAACTCATATACTATGAATATTCAGTAGAAAACTCCATGCTTGTTTGCTTATGTAATAATGATAGAACTTGAACCCTGGAGTAATAAATTCCACAATTTTGGTAGACAACTCATAAAACAGTATATAATTATGCAAATATTTTGCGTCCTTGACGTCCAGAAAGAAGTTTTTTTTAAAATACACTGCATTTTCAACATCTGACCACCTTAGACCCGCCCTGGGTCTGAAAGTTAAACCCCGAGGTCATGAATTTCACGATTTTGGCAGAGAACTGAGTACTCATTATAATCATGCAATCATTTTGCCTCCTTGACTTCCAGTACTAGAGACGTTTTTCTAAGATGTAATGCACTTTCAACATATGACCAACTAAGTCTCACCCGGCGGACTGGTGTTTGGTTTCCATCCAATTACTGCCGTTCATCATAGCATAGAATGATATGGTAACAAAAGGTTTCAATTTTTTCAGCTTTATTGATTAAAAAGAGGAAGTGTGCACAGTAGAGTTTGTAATCTAATTCCAATAGATATGTCTGTACAGTGTTTTAGATAGCACAATGCTCAACTTTTCACACCAACACGCTTATTGTGGTACTGAAAGCACTTAAAATTGGAATTGATTTAAAAACTGTCATCAAATGCATGTATACATGTAGTAAATGCTAAATGGCAATTTGCCATAATGAGTGCGCATTTCGGCAATATATTAGAATGCAAAGGCAGCGAGTCCGCGTTAGTTCTGGGATGTTGAACTTTGACCTGTTTGAGAAGACACATATCAGGTAACATGGGGAATTTGCTTACTAAACATTCGTACATTTTGTTGTGGTAGAAAATAGGTCTTACACTTATTCTATTAAATGAATGGGTCTGACACAGAATATTTCGAAGTCTACAAATAATATTGTTTTGACACTTAACTCGCTTCAGTATGTCGGCCTGAAACGTCACAGTTCATACCCTCATGTATTTTCAAAATTGAAAATTATTTACTTCCGCATTCAATCATTTTATACTCATTTACACGTTTACCTCAACGATCAATAATAAAGGATGTGGATAGTACTTTGTACATATTTACTTCTGTAAAAAATATGTGTTGTACCAACTTTCGTAAGCTTTGGCGAAAAATCTTAGTCAGCATCAAACAGGTGACTCGTTTCGATGTATGGAATATAAACACTACTCACTAACTATAAACACTATTCACTAACTATAAACACTATTCACTAACTATAAACACTATTTACTAATTATAAACACTATTTACTAACTATAAACACTATTCACTAGCTATAAACACTACTCACTAACTATAAACAGTACTCACTAACTATAAACACTACTCACCACCTACAAACACTACTCACTAACTATAAACACTACGCACTAACTATAAACACTCTCACTACCTATAAACACTACTCACCAACTATAAACACTACTCACTAGCTATAAACACTACTCACTAGCTATAAACACTTCTGACTACCTATGAACACTACTCACTAACTATAAACACTACTCACTACCTACAAAGACTACTCATTACCTATAAACACAACTCACTACCTATAAACACTACTCACTACCTATAAACACTACCCACTACCTATAAACACTACTCACTAACTATAAACACTACTCACTACCTGTAAACACTACTCACTAACTATAAACACTACTCACTAACTATAAACACTACTCACTAACTATAAACACTACTCACTAACTAGAATGGGGGTGTACATCTGAGAAGCGCGAGAAGGAAAAGAACATCCCGAAACATAGAAATCCTCGTTGATAAAAAGTGAAAACAACGAACCATGATCAGTCTCATAAATCCAGTACAGAGTAGGGCAAACACGAACCCCTGGACACATTGGATGGAATCAGGTGTCTAGGAGGAGTAAGCATCCCCTGTTAACAGGTCACATCCACCGTGAGTCCCATATTTTGATCAGGTAAACGGAGTAATCCTTAATCAAAATCAGTATGTAAAGAACGGCTTCACATATGTAGTCCTCTCTGACTTTTACATCCGAGACATTTCTCGGGAAAGTCTAAAGTAGCAAAATAGTGGGGGGGTTTTCATTCGCAATGCAGCTGCTAGTTTTGCGTGTTTAATTCTTATTTAGTTTTTCTATACTCTTGATATCCGCGAAGTTTGAGAAGCATTACTATATTTGGTGATATATAAGATTCAGTGCACTCCAAAATTCAAACAAATCTTCTTTTGTGATTTTAGGTCACATTGCAATTGGTTGTCGTTCGTCGTCGTGCGCTAACAATTTAACATTTTAAATTTCTTGATTACCACTATTCCAATTCTTTTCAAATTTAGTATGAAGCATCTTTGGGACAAGGGGGATATAAATTGAATATTTCAGGACTCCAGCAACCTTGGGGCCTTAGGGGTGGGGAAAATGCCAAAAATGGACCAAATTTCAAAAATATTCTGTACAATCGCACATGTGTAAGAAAAACTAAATACATTGTAATGTAGAACAGGAAGGCCTCTACCAAAATTGTAAATTTCATGATCCCCGGGGTAGGGGTTCTGACCCCAGGGTGGGGCCAAACTTAGTATATTGTGTTTATGTGTAAAACACTTAAATAACATCTTTTTAGTGCAATTGATACGAAATTGAAACTAAATAGATATTTAGAAATAGTAGGTAGTCCTTTACCAAACTGTAAATTTGATGATCCTAGGGGTAAGGGTTTTGGTATTAGAGTGGGGCCAAAATGGTCAGTTATTAAATGTGTGAACAATAGAAATTTTTAAATTCTTCTTGATAACTACCATTCCAATTCTTTTCAAAGGTATGAAGCATCTTTGGGATAAGGTGAACACAAATTGTAATTTTCAGGACTCCTACACCGCCGGGGCCTTAGGAAGGGGGGGGGGGGCAAAAGTTGACCAATTTTCAAAAATCTTCTCTACACCTGCACATCTTAAAGAAAAACTAAATCTAACTACAAAGTTATATATAGCAGGGAGGCCTCTGCCAAAATTGTAACTTTCAGGATTCCCGGGGTATAGAGGTTTTGACACCAGGGTTGGTCCAAACTTGGTATATATAGGGTATATGTGCAAAACATATAAATGATATCTGCTTTAATGCCATTGATACTAAATTGAAACTAAATGGATATTTAGAAGGAGTAGGTAGTCCTTTACCAAAATTGTAAATCTCATGGTCATAAGGGGTAAGGGTTTGGTTTCAGGATTTGAAGGACTTCTTTAAGTTTGCTGATATCGTATAAAATTTAAATGCATATTTAGGAATAGCAGAAAAGGATGTACAAAATATGGCGAATTTCACAAACCCAGGGTTTTGACTCTGGGATGGGTCCAAATTAGTCATATCGTTTAATGTTAATACATATTTTGTATTATAAAAAGCCTTTCATCAGTGTATGCACTTTCGAGGACATTGACGATTTAAGAACACATCTTGTTTTATACTGTTCAGAACAGGAATTTTTTCTTATAGATTTCATAGCCCTTGGGAGTAGTGATACTTTTTAACTCAGGTGATTGATAGGGCTTGTGGGCCTCTTGTTCTTCTATACTTTGATATTACCGCCATGTTTACTGATGGTTAGTATGGAGAACCAATCAAGAATTGGGAGCGGATCTAAGTACTAAAATAATTCTTATGAAGGCATTTGAATTGCATGGTAAGTCAACTTTTTTTTTATTTACAGTGTAAAATTGCGCAGTATATAAATTTTTGAAGTTCCCCGATATACTATGGATCAAAGTATCGTAACTCTAGCGTGACGTAATTTTCAAATAAAAAGTGAAATTTGCGGTTCTTGAATCCGTATAATTTGTGTAGCTGTATGATTTGATATACTACATCGCTGATATATTTAGAGTGATGGGAATTCCCTCTTTTCTTTACATCATAGAAATCTATATCAAAACATGGCTCCAACATTTAAATTCCCATCTGATGGTGAAAAAGTTAGTGTTTAAAAAGGGACACTCGATTCAGAATAAAAGTTTCAGATATGTAAGCAAATCAGGATTATTTACATAGAGTGAAAATGTCAAAAATAGTCCTCCAAAACCACGAAACAGACGGTTAAAAAGGCAGGAAAATCATGTGGAAGGTAAACTTTGACCGGAATACTACCGAAAAAATATACATGCACAACGAAATATTAGTACGCATGTTTGTAATTATGTTGAAATTTATGTTTGTGAAGCAAATTATCCAAAGTTCTATTGAATACCGACTTGTTATGGTGTTGGTAAATTATGGATTGTGAATATATTTATTGACTAGTCCAGCCCATGACAGAGTAATGAATGCGTCAATGAGACAAAACGAATACACTAACTAGATTGCATTGTGTACAGTGGCTGTCTGGTGTACATAAAGCTGAGATAAACCATGCATCTATCAATCTTATATACTAACCAAACGTAATGGAAACATGTGATAAACCATTTGTACATTGACCGTTTATGAATGCAAATTGACTTTTGAGTACTCAGTTAATTTCATTATGCGCCCTTTACAGATCCAGAGACGGAAACCTTGGTGATACTACATATAATCCCAGGTTTTTGCAATGTTTCAGCGGCGTGTAAACCGTATTGGTGGCAAAGGACAGTTGTTTTGGTTCTGAAACATGTGGGTATACATCATTTCAGATTATGACAGACTAATAAAAAATCATATTTCCCTTTTATGTTAATACTTGAATTTCATATTGGTGTAGTTAATAAATTATGACACTAAATTACATGTAATCTATAAATACTGGTGCTGGTGCACAAAACATGCTCTGAGCAGGTGCCCTTTTTTTGCTTTGCTTTTCTCTCATTTGGGCTAATCCGCACCACCCCCACGACATCACAGCACCAAGCGTGGGGATTTAGACACTGAGCACAATCAAGAACCCTGTCTGCCCTTCTTAAAAATCTACCTTTCATATGAGGCTATCCACCTTCCCTCTCAGCTACAGACCTGTTGCTGGACCATGCATGTTTTCACTGGAATATCCTCAGCAACTGACCACGTGTCTTAGTTTCGTATTTGCACCCATCTACAATGTATATGCTAGGAATCATGGTGATACCTACATGTTGTATATCAATATTTGTATCAAACCCACAGCTACATTTGACATGCATCCTAAAATTATTGTATACATTTTTACACATGTAATATCACTTCAAATATGGGGTATTTCCGTTTTGAAAAAAAAAGTTATTAAAAAGTTGACCGAGCCTATAGTGCAAAACTGATCCCTGCTACCATTGTCATACAGTGTATTTTTTATAGTTGTCTCCCCATGATAGCCGGTTTTCACCCCTTTCGTATTATCAGTTTGTCAGGAAGTTTGTGTTCTCGCCCTCTGTTGAAAAATCGAATTGACCCAAGATTACCTAAAATTTGAAGAATTGAACTTGGCCGTTTCGGGAATACACACTTTGACATTGAATTTAACGACACTTGCTACAAATAAAGTATCTTCATAAAATGATGAAATATGAAATGTCATGATTTCTCTATTAAGTTTAAAGCTGTGGTGGAAATTTCTATAAAGTTAAATAGGGAGGGTATGGAAAATTTACAAGTCTCTTATTTTTTAAGGAATTTAATTCTTATACTTATTGTAACCAAACTAAGCCATAAAGTATATGTAACCCATGCCTCTATTTTTTATTTGTATCAAGTGTCTTTAAAAGGTTTATACATCATATCCTGTAGAGGAGCTATCAATTTCACCGAGTCGTTTCTGTATAAACTGATCCTTCAATATTTGTTTTACACCAGCAGAAATCCTCTTGACAATAATATGAGATAAAAACTGGTAATTTCAAACATTAGTGAATACACAAGAGTCTAAATGATTGGAATACCAACAAACTTTCAACATTTAGATGACCGTGGAGTCTGGATGTTGATATTCAGTGACATTTGATATGGCCAAATGCGATTTGGATATTTTGGGGGGTTTTTTCTTCAAAGGATTAAAATGTATTGCAAGTAATACAATCCGACAAAAGAATATTTACTAAACTTTTCAGAAAAATAACCAAACGAAAAATGAATAAATACAAAAGAAATAATAAGAATAGATTTGTACACTGTAACGAAATCGTGTCCCTTAAAAAACTATTGTATCATTGCAAAACGTTGATTTACCATAGTGAAAACTTTGATTTACAATAGTGAAATGTTTTATTTATTTGAATAAAATTTCTATATTTCCAGAAAGTTTGACGAAATTTTGAGTATGTTTGGTGACATTTTTGACATTCATCTTGATTGAGAACTCGCTGTACTGTAAGCTTTGTTTCACTGTAACGTTATACAATGTAGCTAATCGTACAAGTGACTCCAAGTTCTTCCAGATTTTAATTCACTGCATCGTTTTGAAATACGATGGTGCATCAAAATTGGTACCATATAAGTTTTATATTGCTTCTCTCAAGATAACCGTATACAGCGATATACCACACAGTATGTATGATTTAGTATGTCATAATAATGTTAAATGGAAAGATCGACAACTCGTGATATAACTCAAGTCAAATAAAATAGTTCAGTTGTCTCTCTTTCACTTCTTTTACACAAATGACGAGAGGTCCACGACGGCATCTGACTCCAGATAAAATTGATATTTGTTCAGGGGTAGAACACGACCAAATCTGCACAAAACAAGTTTTTGAAATTGTTTTCATGCTTTACCCTCCTATTTTAAGCACAGAGGAACAAACTCTCACAGTGATAACACACAGTGCAGATTCGTTATATAAATGACAAACTCTTATTATTGATTACCTGGTACATAATGTAACTATTATATCAACTTACTAAGAAAATATCAAGATAGTATGTGGATTCTTTTCTATAAACAAAAGGTGAAGATAACGAACAGTGGTCAATCTCATAAATTCCATAAAGAATACGTATAGGGCTAACACAAACCACTGGGCACACAAGGAGTGGAGTAAAGTACCTAGGAGTAAGCATCCGCTGTTCACCGGTCATACCCGCTGTGAACCCTCTTTCTTGATAAGGTCAATGGAGTAATCCGAAGTTAAATTCAGTATGTAAAGAACGGTCTAACGATTGGTATGAAAAATGCCAACCAGCAATTCCTTTTCTTAAGGACCAGAAGAGGAAAATATGCGCAAAGTTAATTTCCGAGATATGAACTCTTCTGTGATGGAGGTACGTTCAGTATTCTGTTGAACGCTTGGGTGGGTACACTATGTATACATATATCAAAGACTGGTCATGTAAATAACAATAAGTCATGAAAGCATACTTTTTGTTTATACCAACCTTTGGTATACATTAATCTAATTATATCAAGAATGATTTGTTAGAATTGGACCATTAAATTAAATAAAAAAATATTATTTATATCCTCCTCTACACGAGTGATAGTTTCATCAAAGAAAGATGGTGATTATCGATTTTTGTTTGAGCTATTTTAATATGTGTTTCCCTGTAGTTTGGGTGGCTGCATGAAAGCAGGTTATCATCCTTTAGGCAATATATGAATGCAGCGATGATCATTTGTACCCACCGCGTGAATACAAAAACATATTTTGCGTCTTACTGTGCACAAGAGTTCAACAAAGAGAAAGAGCTATTGGGGAACTCGAAAATTGCGTATAAAGAGAATCGTGCACAAGTTCAGAAAGTTAAATAACCCTCTCCCAGTACAATAATTTATAAAACTGTCAACAATAATTACAACGAAAGGATGAGTTTGTTCTATTAAAAGCATGGTACAGACTGATGTTCAAATTTGAAATGGCTCTTATTTTGACACTTACGGAATCTGTTTTAATCAACGGTGATAGGGATTTGTTTTAACGCGCTGAACCATGCAATATCCATGGGTGTCAAACTTGTAAAGGTAATATTTGATATGTACTTAAAGTGTGTCATGATCGCCTACTTGCGGGGACTTTACCCATCCATACATGTAGACCAAAGTTTAGTTACCATGGCATGGAAGGTGAAGATAACGAACAGTAATCAATTTCATAACTACTATAAGGAATATGAAATAGAGAGTTGGGTAAACACAAACACGTGGATATACCAGACGTGGGATCAAGTACCTATGAGGAGTAAGCACCCTCTGTCGACCGGTCACACCCGCCGTGAGACCTATACCTTGATCAGGTAAACGGAGTAATCCGTAGTCAAATCAGTGTGCCAGGAACGGCCTAACAATCAGTATGAAACACGTCAGACAGCATGCACAAGCACACACATTGACTAGGAGTACACAAAAAAGAAACTACACGACACTTTCTGTAAATCTTTACTGGTTGGAAGTATATATATTTGTACACATATGCATATTGTTACATTGTAAACTCGACTAAACGAATACACAATACAGATCAAGTTACATATACATCGAAAATTAATTCGCTGAGACGATACAATGGATTGTTTTATCAGTCCCAGTCAACGAAATCACATAAACGCGAAAAACAGTATATATAAACTTGACGTGTTTGTTTCTGGATTGTGAAATATTGCGTAGAAATGAGGTGTACAAGAGGATGTGCACTGTAATTTACACAACATGCCATGCATGAAAAAAATGCGTGCTTTTCAGAAAACGAAACGAAATTCCACGCAGAATTTATGAAGAAAAGCCCGCATTTCTATGAATATGGCGACGATATGCGACATTAATGTGGTTAATGTTACATGAAGCTATTTCGATTTGCTTGAAATGTGTGTATTGCCATTACTAGTTAATGTAATGAATATTATTATGTCAGATTTTTGTATAATGACTATGTCTGATAAAAATGTCAATTACGAGAAACTGTGTCAATTAAAGGAGAGAAATCGTGTCAATTACATGAGAGAAACTGATTATTTTCATTGTTAGTTTTTGAAAAATAAAATTCCAATTTATGGAAAGTGTTTGAGCGCGAAAAAGTGAAATAGCGAATGAAAACCACGTTCTTATGTAATGCAGAAAAATATAATATAAAATCCGGATTGTTTCGAATGGTCTCCGAAAATAAAATGCGAGACCAGTTCCAATCCAATTTACAATGACATACACGATATAAACAAACATTTAAAGATCTATAGCACCACAACACATCTTGAAGGAGACACGGTACGTGCTTGATCACAGACGGGCACGCTGTACATTAAAGACTCGTTCCCGTGACTAACACCATCGAATCTGTGTTGTACAGAATCGATTATTATTCCATCCGATCAAGCAGGGAAAGACATGATTGTATGTAACATCACTCGTGGACTGTTCTTGACACAAACAGAGAGCATTAAAGTCGAACAGAGTGTGTAACACGTGCTAAATTATCACATCTAGATCTAATAAATTAATATCAACATGGATGACCTTTTTTCACGGAAGTGGGACACAATTGTACATGTAAATGAATGCTGAAAACGAAAATATCACAGTAAAATGTAAGGAAACGTTCATTATCCCCTTAACCCATAGCAGTATTACTGCGAATGTATGTGGATGAGCTAGGGTTGGGAACATGCCCAGGTGATTGCATAAGATGAAGATTCATCATAGACTTTCGGACGTCGGATGTAGGTAATTTTGTTGAAAATCTATCTGTTCGCAGACCTGCTTGAGAGCCAAACAGTGAGGTTTCGAGATCACCTCTTAACTGATCGAGATCGAGATGCAAATTGTCTGTGTCGTATCCGGTTTCGGTAAGTGACACATCACCATCATCATCGGGGATAAAGATACTTGAATAGTCCGACCATTCAGCACGTGATCTGGGATTGTACGACATCTTGTCTGAGAATTCTGCACGAGATCTTGGGAAACCGCGCTCTGATCTGCTGTGATCTCCACGTGCGGTTTTCAATTCATCCATGATCTTGGCATTGACATCATTTAATGCTTCCGTAATGGCTTCCTCAGCCTTGTTGTCTCCTACAAGATAAAATATTTTAAAGCGTCTTTTATGATAATGTTAAGTGAATTCTTTTTTTAAACACACTGAGGCTTTAACTTTGTCTCTGGAAGTTTTTATTACCTTGCATTCGTGCTTGCTCCCGAGCTCGTTCGAATGTCTTGATGGCATTGGTGTAATTTTTCAATTTAACTGCAAGCATGAAATACAGTTTTATGATTACGAGGACCATACATAGAATTAGTCTAGAAAAACATTAGCGACTACTTTGATAATGATAATACCTTCTGCTACACCCAGAAGCACGAGGGACTGAAGCTGATAGCTCCATTCTACCGCCTCCTCTGCGGCCTTTAGTGAACGATGAGCGGCCTCCATCGCAAACTTGTATTGTCCAAGAACAAGAAAACAGTTGCCGATCTCATGGTACAACCATGCGGTTTCCAGTCTTGTTTTGCATAAAGGAACTTTTCTTGAGAACCTATTCAAATATGTAGGAATTTGATATAGTTAAGAGCGCTATACAGAAAAAAAATAACGAAGAGAAATAAGAAAACAAAAATTGGATTAACATACAGTTCCAGAGCCTGCTGATGTTTATTCTGAAAAACGAATATTCTTCCCAAGTTTCCAAGTGCTCTAGAAACAGCATCATCGTCGTTACTAAAGTTAGAAAAGAAGAAGATAGAATCAAGGTCTTGTAGATGATATTTTTTACTTTAAAAACCAAAGATCGCCAAATTAAGGATAAGTTTGAAATTCATGCGGTGAAATCTTACTACTCCTCTCCAATCACCAAGTCTCTCTCGTGATGGTCCAGGGCTGTCAGATAATCGCGGACTTCTATGGCAGCATTACCAATGTAGCTGTGTAGTTTGGCGACTACCGACATGATATTAGGCACTTGGATCTCCGTAAACGATTTCAAAGTGTTCAGACAGGCCTCTGCTTGATTAATACAATCAGAGTGACGACCCTCCACATATGCTGAAAAAAATGTTCGTTGTTTATGCTCTATCAATTGGTATCAGATATTTGAATATTGCGAAAATGTTATTCATGTACTTAAGTAGAAAACAGTTATCTTTCATTACAATCCCTTTCGATCAAAATCTGGTATACCAAAGCAGGATTATATACTTGAAAATATTTTTAATTCCAAATCTCACCAATTTCAATTTCCTCCAACTCCTTGGCAATGTAAATCTGGATTTGTTCCCTCTTGGCAGCTTCCTGTGAACTTCTGTCTTTCTTGGAAAACCCCGGCAGTCTTGAGTTGTGGAAAGGAACAACCTTAAGTGGAAGGGGAGATTCTTCCTTGATGGGGTAGAAGGTACTAGTGTCCTCTAAAGAATGATCACGATATAGGTCGCTCGGCTGTCGGTAAGTACTGAAACTGATATTGAGGCCAGAATCGGTATCAGAAGCATTGTGATCCTTATCTCTCTCTTTCGATTTTCGTCCAGTTTTCTTCAACTTCTTCTCCTTTATCGGGGGTTTATTCGGTTTGAGTGGTGTAAGAGGTTTCCGATTCTCCAGATTCTCTTTCAGCTGTAACCTTTGGCCCTCCAAAACGTGGAGAAAACGTGTTTGGTTGTTCTTTCTGGAAGAGAGTTCTGCTTGTTTTTTCCTTTCAAGGTAACGGAACCATGACTTTGGCTGGGCCTTGTCCTCATTTAGTAGCAGTTGTTTTCTGGTCAGTATGGGCTTATTACTAGTTTTGGTACCCCGGCTGGAATCTGACCTTGGGGACGTGATGTTTGGCAGCATACTATGGCTTTCATGGTGAGATGATTTCTCTGCTGTTGGATTGGATGGAGCTTCCGGAGGAATGATCCTTCCCTGTCTTACCCAGTACAGCACACGGTCGTACAAGAAGTCTAGTCCATTCTCCGCCATAGAATGAAGGTCAACAGAGCCAGCAGTCAAACCGCCTGCAGAAGAGATTTCAGACATGGCTGAAATATCGCCAACTTGACATACAATTGTAAAACGCTATTTAATAAATTGATTTTACAAAGACGTTGATATGAAAATATAAGAGGTACTGTACCTGCTTGTTCTACCAATTGTTCAAGATATTTCTTGTCATTGTACATTCTGCCCAGAATCTGTTTCATCCTTTTCTCTGTAACGTCGTCAGTTGCCATCTCTACTTCTGGGACACCAACCGTAACCAATGAGTCTCGAGATCCCTTCTCGATCTTGACCAGTGGATTTTGTTGACGTAATCGGAAGCCCGGAGATGCTACATCACGTGGATGTTTATCTTGGGGCTCTGGAATTAAATTTGTCCTTCGTTTTGTATCCCTCTTCTGCAATAGAAAATAGAATGGAATCAAGTAATCTTATTCTAAAAGCTTCTTCACTGTTTGCAAAATGAGTATACAATCCAACAGAAGAAAACTGTAAAAACAAAGATATATAACGCACCCTTTTCGGTAGGAAGAACGACATATCCCCTGCCTTCGCTAATCTCCGATTTCGAGCTGAAAGAATTAATACACTGTTTTTACACCAAGGTGAAAACACTTTGTAATTCTTGTTTTGCTTTCAAGAGCATTAAAAGAGACAGAAACTCCCAGACAATGACGACAGCCCGTACTTAAGAGAGTACAATGTAAATCTAAGATTCTGTTAACTAGGGTGATAATTCATGCCACGATCATGGTGTTTTCCTCCCGTTATTTGCATTCACGAGGAATTAACCTATTAAAGGTTAATCCGAGGACAGTGTATAAATGAGGCTTATCAGCTCCAATGTATGCATAAAGGATTATTCTTAATTCATTATCGTGGATAGATACATAATACACTGAAAAAAATGGGTGTAAAATTGTAAATGTATCAATTGTGCGATACCGTTTTGCATGATAATGATTTTTTTCTTTAGTGGATTTATATTACTACAGAATATGTTCAGCAACTGTTCAGACGAAGGAAGGACTTGCTCTCGGATGAGATGCTATGATTTAAACATGATATCATTTAATTTCAGTTGAAACTTGATTGAGGTTTCGGTCGAAATATAGCATTGTACTTAGAATCTGGAGTTGCACTCAAACAGAGGAATGTATTTATCTCAATGAAGGAATCTGTGAAATGCTCCATAAATTAAGGTCTTTCAATTTAACTACACACCAGAATCTGATCGGTTGATGGCATCCTGCGTTTTCGCCAGTCCTTCTTGGAAAGCCTTCATGTCAGGTCGCTGTTTGGATCCCTTGCTGTAGAATACAAGAGCCATTTCATACTCTCTCAGGTGGTAATGTAACTCCGCCTTCTGATATAAAGCCTGTAGATAAAGCAGCAGTGTCTCTCAATACGAAAAGTTCGAACAAGAAACGCACATGTACATTTCGTTGGTCTTGATATGAAATTGGTGATGAAAAGCAGATGGTATCAATAGCACCACCACCTATCATCGCTTGACCTTTCAATGTCATTGTATTTTTCCAAAGATATGAGTAAATTCACATTAAAAAATACTTTAAAACAGACTTTTACTCTAAATAAATATAACTGTGTCACCATTGCAGTATTTTAGATTTGGCGAAGTACAGGGGGAGTGCAGATTTTGCACAGTGAGAAACGCTGTACTTAACCAGGTGACATGTTTGAACTTCTGAAGTCCATAGAATGAAACGCATGTCATCCAATATCCATCTATTTAATACGTCGGACATTATCAATGAGTTCCCATTACAATGTGTGATGTTTGCAATCTTTTTATACGTCGATAATGTCCACTGATAATCGCTTCGATCTTCGATGACACTGATAACAACTATTATTGCTAAGATGCATAACATTAAACATGATTGTTTGATCTGGTCTAAAATACCCGGTTCCAGATGGGAGTCGTTTCGTTCCATTGCCAATCAATGAAACAATACCATTTTAAATCGGTCATTCACTCATGAATTTATTTTTGTGAACAGTTTTGATTAAAAATTAATGATCAGCAATTTCAGATCGGGTTAATTTGAAAACCACTTTTAAACTTCACAATATTGATTGATAACATGCATGTAATTAATATGTGGAAGTTGTTTTTTTCTTTCGAGAATGTTTCATTCATTTAGAGACGCCATCAAACTGAACTGCCATATTTTCCCCTAACGACGGCGCTTATGGCCCTGACAGGGAGTTTTTGGTCTTGCCAACGTCTACCGTGGCGCGCGACCCCATTTTTAAATATTATGCCCGAAACAACCGTGACTTACATTTCTACGGGCATTTGACGAATTACGTTAAACGTCTTACATTGGGCGAGAATCGAACCCGAGCTTTCGGGTGTGAACCTATAGCATTGGAACCACAATGGCTACCGTAAGCGATATGGTGTTACAAAGAATTGCTTCGATGTACTAAGTATTGTACCATGTACCTCGTAAAACAGCGGGTCTAAATTCAGGGCTGACTCCACATCCTGCATTGCCTTCCGGTGTCGACCTAGCAATTGGTGACATCGTGACCTTGCAACCAAGGTAGATTTGTCATCCGGGATCAACTTCAACGCCTGAAATAAAAAAAAAAGATTGTGATGAGATTTACAAACACCAAAATAAATCTGAAATGTTAATTATACACTTAGTAAGTCTTATTTAATCTATAAGCATTGCACGTGTTCGTTTTTCTTGCAGCTTTATCAGTCAACTAATTATGAAATATTTGATATTTTGAATTATCAGATTCTTCAAATTGGAAGACGACAGGCACAGAAATGTTTAAGATAAGAAAGGAAATCATTAACTGGAAATATTTCTTTCATTTATTGAGCACGGGTGCTATCTGCCGCAAGTTTAATTGAAGTCGCGCCAATTTTTCTTTCTTGGTTTCTTTTAATTGTACGCGCAGACAAGCACAATGCTTTAGAATGAATTCCCATGTATTTTGTCAGTAAGTGCCATGAACAGTTTTAAAATGTTATGGATATAAACATGCAATACATCGCCTGCTGAATCTACTTATCCGGACATAAGCATGCGGAGTGAATAAGATTGATTTTTCTTTGCATAACCCCCCAAAAAAACTTCTTTAATGACAAATTAAAAACATGACACTATGATTACACATACCACACAATGTCATATCAATTATATATATATATATATATATATATATATATATATATATTCAATTCACTTTCGGAATATGAAAGATACGTACATGTATGGGTGACTTTTTATATATTATACATACCGGTATCTATAAATACAAATCCACAGATTTTAAGGTACTACACGCAAGGATCAGTTCCATATGTTCAATGTGTTTGAAATAATGTTTTTCATTTATTTATCTATTTATTTTTGAATTTCAAATCATTTATCTAGAACAACTGAAATGATAAATTTTAGATTGCTCTACGACAAATGTAATTATTTGGGTTTTTCCCCAAGTATCGCAAACTACTTCAATTATGATGTATGTGCATCTAGTATCATCGCAATGATTTGGATTTAACAAAAGAAAAAGCCTTATCTACTTACGTTTAACACTTTAATGTCCTTGTATCCATTACCCAAAAATATATCGAACCGATACATTGTTAGAAGATATCAGCGATTACATAAAAATCCTCAAAAATGACACCGTCTTAAAGACTCAAAATTAGTCCCACTAATAAATATGCCTCTCCTGAAATTGCCCTTTTGAAATACGTTTTAATTACTCTATGTAAATCACCCTTTTTATGGGCCGAAATTCTTAATATTTTAATAAATGTCTTTTAAATTCATAGATGTATATTTCAAAAGAGAAAACCTCCCGCCGTTCTTCTTGGTTTGTCTCTTTGTTAAAGGGTCAAATGTTTTTTCTAATGCTTCTTGGTTAAGCGAGAGATTTACAATGGCTTTTGAAATACAAAGAAATTGCCTCCAACTTGGATATTATGATCGAGTTCATCGTTGTTTACAAGCTTGTAAATGTACGGTTTAGTTTTATAATGATTATTCTCTCGTCTTACCACAACATATACATTATATTAAGCTTATTCATTGTCTACTAACCCATAAGCGTTTTAAATTGCACGGGTTAGGGGTTCATGTGTTCTAACAAGGTCGTACGTTTCAGTCTCATTTTCAATAGAGGGATGGTATTTTTCAATATATGACTATCATGATGTTGATATCAATCGTTTGAAAAGTTAGATGACGCTGGTAAAGTTTTACCCCGTCCTATATTACTGGGAAGTCATTGCACTTACTGGGGGTCAGAGGATCAAGGGAAATGACTTATTTTATAAGCGGTTTTTTTAAAAGAAAAAAATACATTGAATGAAAATTTTATTAAAGAAATGATTTTATATTTCAATAAACTAATTTTACAATTTTAAACCTGTTGAGTATTGATTGTGTAATACTACAACAAAACTCATTGCTCTCTGATTGGTTACATGTTTACTATTCCAAGCAATACTTTATAGTTTTCATTTATGATAAAAATATCAAATTCATTTAGAGTACATTAAATTCAAAACAATAATACAATTGATTAAAATCCCCCAAAATGCATATTACATATTTCATGTAAATCAAATTTTAAACAAACCTCTGCCGATCTTCTCATATGAAAGTTCACCATTTTCACCGATTTCCAGAAGGGGCATGGAATATTTAATGAAAATATTTAGGTATACCACATCAGCTGATCATATATTTAAAAGTATTGCAAATTGATTGGAAATTAACAGTAATTAATAATAGCTGTTGCTGTGTAGCTTAGCGGATTAAACTGTTTGTTGTTTAGTTGTTGCCAGAACTTTTACATTCTTCATTTGTTGCCAGAAATTGTGTTCAAGAATGTCCAATGAATGAGTCATACAATGAAACGTGAACTAAAGGATTAAAATTAATAAATTGTACACACTAATTACCAAGTCCTGAAACTATGTTAGCTGGGCTATAAATCTTTGAAATCACCATTATGGGAACTAGATCAACATTTAACAACAAAACTGTTTTCGCTGATATTCACGTGCGGAAATTCAAATTAAAGAAAAACACTTTCCATACTTTCTTCTCAATACACACAGCTGTTACAAAGTAAAAATTAAACAAAATAATTCGTCTCATTGAGTCTATCAGGATTAGTACTTGTTTAAACTACAAAAGTAATAAAAAAGTGTTCGAACTTCATCCTATTCAGTAATTTGAAACATAAAGGTTTATTAAGTGAGAAAATTCCTCAAAAGAAATGAGGAGTGGTTTGTCTGACTACAGAAGACTGTTGAGTTGACATGAGTATCCTTAAGAAATATCTTAACCTATTTTTCAATTACTCTTTATAGAGTTTAATCTTACTCTCCTGAACTTTGAGAAGGATATAGGAATCCCCTCAGTTTGTCACGAAAAAGGAATAAGAAATCAGATCCACCTAGAGCTCTTATGGGAAGAATTTGAATTTTTTTTTTGGCCGAAATTATTATCTATAAAATGATCATACTCTGAAAAGACTTTGGTGTCGCTTTAATAATTTCAGTGATCATAAAATTATTCAAGCGTTTTTTTTTTTGTTTTTTGTTTTTTTTTACTAAAAATAATATTTATAGATATATATTTGGAAATGAAACAAATACTCAAAAATATCCAACCAACAGTCTTTGCTTTCAGACGACTCTGCTTTGGATCCTACGTCATACACAAGTTGATTTTCCTACAGTGGTCACTCTTCAACCGTTTGTTTAGCTATGTCTCCGTTACAAATATCCGTCTTTAATGAAAACGTTACACAATGAATAAAAGGCTATGTGTAATTTCGGAATTTGTTTGAACGAAGATGTTAAATATTTTTCTTTTAGATTTGTCAATATTAACCGTTACCGATACTCCACGATATATTTATATAGTTGCTAGTATTGCGTAACATACAAGATATTTGACAGTTTCTCTGAACTAAAACTCTATTGTAATCATGATATACCCGATTTTACCGCAGTTGAATTGAAAAATGACGAAGAAACATAAAAGCATACTTAAAGCAGTCCCAGTCTTCAGAATACATTTATAGCGTTAACCATCTACTTACACCATGATATGACTCCAGAGCTTTATCAAGTTCTCCTTTTCTCAGATGGACGTCTCCCTCTGATCGGTAAATAGAGTGCATGTACTTCTTTCTGTCTAGTTCACTCCTCTTGTTTTGCACCTTATTCACTTTCGGTATCCTCGGAAGCTGCCGGGTGGTTTTCGGAACTGTCGGAATAGCCGGATTCGAATTGTTGCTCTTGTTAGACGATCCAGACCCGGAGGTCCCCGGAGGACTTTTGATTGTGATGGGGCCTGGTACCCTCGGAAGTGATCTTGACGGTTTTGGACCATCGTGAGGTTGTGTGACAGGAATCAGAGGAAGCACTCTCCCATGTTTGTTGAGCTTCTTTGGTTCAGTAGCTGAGGCTTTCGGAACCTTCGGAAGAGCTCGATTTGGCGCCTGCGAGAGTTTGGGTGTTGATGAACGTGGTCCGACGAAAGATGCTGTCATCGTTTTTCAGAATTAATTTTGAAATACTTTCTTTTAAAAATCCTATTAAATATGAAAGATCCTGTAAAATATTGTAACAGTTCCGTTTTTCATTCTACAACCAATGCTCAGATTCTTTTGTTTTGAAATTAAGTCCTTGTTTTCCGTTTTAAAGCAATACACTATCTAGAAAAAAACACTCTTGATCACCTCCGAGGGCAAAATTGTTCTTTATGTTTCCTTTTGTCTCTAAGCACCAATTTCTTTAGCCTTCTTCTCGAATTTCTAAGTTATCTGTTGAAAGTGTCGGGTGGCCGCGTCCATGCGCGTGGTCACCCATCGTTGGGACTAAAAGGGTAAACAAAGAACGAGAGTTATGTACACAACCCGCTCCATATTACAATACTAAATTGTATCGACCTTAGAGAGGAGGGCCCGTGTCGTAACCAGCGGAACTAAAGCTTATTACTGTCTTTGTTGTTCAAAATGGGTGCATTTTAAAGATTAATTACTAACCTGTTATATGAAGATTAAAAAGACAAAGTCCATTACCTATTGTTTGTCTAACCAGTTTTAATGACATCGTGGATATAGCAGTGGGTTATAAATGTTTTATTAAATGTCTCCATATCGGTGCCAGAAAATCAGATCAAAGTCGAGGTGAAAATTAAAAATGACAATCAATTTAAAGTACTGCTGAACACCTTTTGTATGCGATACCAGCTCAATTAAATTGCGGCCACTATCTTATCTGTTGTTCTGAAACCTCACAGGTTGTAATAAACCTTGTCCAATCATACAGACAAAGAGTGTATGAGCTATTCTACTCCAGTAACTAGCATCTGTACATAAAAACACTATGTTAATTTATCACAAATTTTATACTAAATAACATACATATTTTCAAAAAACAAACAAACAAAATCACCCACCCACCCCAGAATTTCTGCTTTTACAAAAGGTAAAGAGTAATCATGTAAATCTTTTCAAAAATCGAATAGAAATTAGAAGTCTGCGCAGACTGAGAATTGATATTTGTACGAAGCTTAAAACCTGATCCGTGCCCCACATTTTGTGTGAACAAGATAAAGCAATCTTTGATTATGGTTAGTTTATTGATTTCCAATACCTCCACTCCGCCCTGAAGTACTGTCCAGTGTCTCTATGACCTGTGTATTACATAAACCAGTAGATTTATTAAACTCAGCAATAAATCGATTCGCTAAACGGACACGAAAACTGATCCCGAATTTAATCTCAGGTTGGTTTATGGATATTTGGTGACCTCTCCTGTATCTACAATTAGATATGAGTTATCCAAATTGTCAAAAGTAAAATACTCACTTCATGCATGAGGTTTATAATATAACTGGGTATAGGTTAAATGTAACGCACCAGGAATTTTACACCACTGAAAAAGTGAATATAGCGAACAGTGATCAATCTCATTATTCCTACAAAGAATACAAAATAGAGAGTTGGGCAAACATGGACCCCTGGACATACCAAAAGTCGGATCAGGCACATAGGAGGATTAGGCATTCCCTGTTGACCGGTGTTGTATAGTAGCCTTTCCCCATAGCAGATTTTCCCTCCGGAAAATGGCTATATAATAGCCCCCCCCCCCCACCTCCCAGTGGGAAAGACGAGCAGGGTTACCCCCTCACGTTTTAGAAAACAGATTATGGAAAGTCGATCGGGCTTTGCACAACAAATATTGATAATGCATAGATCAGTGCAAGTTGTCGATAATTTGAATGTAGATACATGTATTTTTCATAAACACAAATTTTAAAGATATGTTTACGGTATTACCGAGAAAGTATAAAACATACAATATTATAAAAAAAATCGATAAAAGCATTTTGTGGGAAACAAAGAATAAGACAACTTACGATGTATCAAAATAAAGATGTTCAACGATATTTTGCAGTCTTAATTGAATTAACAAGAGACCCACAGGCCTTTACGGTCACCCACAGGCATCGCTTGGGGGTCGAATTTACTATATACTCTTTATATAGTAAATTCGACCCTCAAGCGATGCAATTGCCTGTGCGGTCACCTGAGCCCCTGCATGGACCTGTCTGAAAGGGTCTTATTTGCACGATCTCCCCCAAATCTTTACAATTGAAATATTTGGTAGACTGCAATATAACCTCTTTACAAAAACATTCAGTGTTTAATATATCAATACATTTTGGCAGATTGATAAGGAGAATTTCAGACACCCCCCTCCAGCAAAGTCTTTCCCCATATTATCACGCGGGAAGGCAGAATCTTGATCATCCTATCGTTTTATTTATTCAGTTTTCATCTTTACATCAAAAGGACTAAATATGAGATTTTACGCATTAAAAACATTAACTCTCTTTGACCATTTAACCCCCCCCCCCTCCTGAAACCCTGCAACCTGGTTTACAAAATAAACAATTTTGTTAGATAACTTCTGACCTTTCTATATATGTGTTTAATTTCATTCTGAATAAAGGAAAATCTCGAATTTGTAAATACTAAAGGTATTTTAACTCTACATGCATTTTAGCCGGAGAAATTATTGAATCTCTTATATTCACCTTTAGATGGATATTTTTAGGATTTCCAGTTGCATTCTAGAAATAAATTTATAACATTCAAGAATAGTCGCTTTTTTCATTTTTGTAAAAGAATATTACAAAAATAAAATCCACAAATCTGAGAGAAACGTATATGAATGCAAGTGCAGGACTTCAGTTTTACGATGTAACACTTGAATGATTTTATCTCACAAATTTTGAAAATGTTTAAATGAAACTTAAAAGTAACAAGATACCCAGTTGCTAGCAATAAACAAACCTGAGCAAAACTATCATTATACCAGCACTTTGATTCAGAAAAAATATAAAGGTAGTAATTAAAATTCATTATGTAATCATTACATGTTTCTCTTCTTGTAGAGGTCCTACGGTCCTTCATTTAAACACATTTAGTCTAAGGTGCAAATTTTGGTTGAAATTAGCCCAGTGGATCTGGGGAAGATGTCGAAAATGTGGAAAGGTTACATACGGACAGACGAAGGACAGCAGGTGATCAGAAAAGCTCACTTGAACTTTTAGCTCAGGTGAGCTAAAAAGTTTTTGAAGTACATGATAAAAATCAATTATTTTTTTTTCAGAATATTCTTCGTATGGGAATAAAATATGATGACGTTGTCAATCTGTCAGATTCAAAATAAATTTATAAATCAGAGTACAGACAGTCCAGCTGGGAGTTTCACCGCCTGGAATAGTTGCGATTATATCGTCAACTTCCCATATCTATGTAGTAATATTCCATTATCACCTGCATATGGTGTGTATATGGAATGAGAGTACCAAACCCCCGGATGCGTAACCCGAACACAGTTTACCCCAAGATTGAGCGGGGGTATAAATGTCTAGGTGTTGCGTGATTGGCCAATATCAAGAGTGAAATTATTATACCCCCCGCAACAAGTTTGGGGGGGGGGGTATACTGGAATCGGGTTGTCCGTCTGTCTGTCCGTCCGTCCGTCTGTAGACGCAATGGTTTCCGGGCTCTAAAGCATTATCCTTTCCACCTACCGTCACCATATCATATATATGGACTACCCATGGGATGAAGATGTTCCCTATCGATTTTGGGGTCAAAAGGTCAAAGGTCAAGCGCACTGGACATCGAAGTAGCAATATGGTTTCCGGGCTCTAAAGCCTTATCCTTTCCACCTACAGTCACCATATCATACATATAGACTACCCATGGGATGAAGATGTTCCCTATCGATTTTGGGATCAAAAGGTCAAAGGTCACGCGCACTAGACATCGAAGTAGCAATACGGTTCGGTTTGTCATGACATTGTTTTTTACACTCAGAAAAGAGGTAGTTTATACCTATTACCAACACCCTTTGGGAGATTGGGGTAAGCGGGGGGTATTCTTAGTGAGCATTGCTCACAGTACCTCTTGTTTGGAATTGAAAGAAATATTATAGGGGTTTAAATTAATTGTCAGGATGAAAAATTATCGCACAAAATCGAGAAATGCCTGAGGAAATTACCATGGTAGGGGTGTGCTTACAGTGAAGGGTGTAATTTACTGAAGATTGCTATGTGTTGTAAAAAAAAAAAAAAAAAAAAAAAGTACAAATATGGCCTATAAAAGGCACGGGACCCTATATAATTTTTGTCGTTTTTTTTATCAGCACTTAGAATGAACTTTGATATGTTTACGGTTATTTGTTAATTAATATAGTTAAGTAGTGAGAGGGCCAAAGGTTAGTATTGAGGTCTATGGGAAATGAATTGGTACTCTTTTCCCATATATCTCAACTGATTCGATAGTTTGTTCTACGTATGATGAGTTTTTAAATCAAGGCAGGCTACTGACAAACATCCTGATGGTGCAGGGGTTTTAATTGTCTCGTTGAAAGTCAGCATTTTGCAAATTTATGGTCGTTATAACGATCTAGTTTGCCATTACAACCTACCATTGCGTCAAATGCTGTCTGGCGTGTTTCATACCGATTGGTAGGCCGTTCATGGCACACTGATTTTGACTGTGGATAACTCCGTTTACCTGATCAAGATATAGGGTTCACGGCGGGTGTGGCCGGTCGACAGGGGATGCTTACTCCTCCTAGGCACCTGGCCCCACCTCTGGTATATCCAGGGGTCCGTGTTTGCCAACCTCTCTATTTTGTATTGCTTATAGGAGTTATGAGATGGATCACTGTTCGTTATCTCCACCTTTCATGTTCAATCCCCCAATGACCTGAGAACAGTTGGGTAGAAGGTTCATCTCAAAAACCTCTAATTAAGAGAAAATCACACTTTCTCCTAATGAGGTGTTAAGAATCATGACTAGCGAGATATCGAATTTGAAATCAGGGGTAGGCAATCAACAGAGTTGTAGAATTTAAGTTTTACACAACTATCTGTATGAAGGTTTTTTGTGTTAATTAAATGGAGAGAGATATTTTTGATTCCTCGTACGATAAGTACATATCTGTTTAACTAATAGATTCCAAGTTACCTAAATAGGTGCTGAACAAACACGACATATTCTGATTTTCCATTCTAAATATATGATTGTTTTACATAACATTTGACTGAATGAAATGATGTTGTCTGAATAACAATTATTTTCAAAAATCCCAATCAAGGGAATTCGGAAATTAACTCGCCATTTCGGATATTTAAGAAATGAATAGTCAGAAAAGGATTAATTTGAGAATGGAAAGAAAATGTATGGGAATGGTCTGCCGTAAACGTAACCGGAATGAAAAAGGGAGGATATACTATACAGTAGGTTTTCTGAGGGGGTCATCTGGCTATAAAAGGCGGGAAATCCTACTATATAGCCACATTTCCGTGGGGGAAGATCTACGATATAGCCATATTCCAGGGAGAAAAGATAGCTAGGGGAAAGGCTACTATACAACATCGGTAACACTCGCCGTGAGCCCTATATCTTCATCAGGTAAACGTAGTAATCCGTAGTCAAAATTAATATATAAAGAAGTAACCAACAATTGATATGAAACACGATAGACAGCATTCGACCGAACGACAGGTTGTATATGTGAATTATATCGTTATAATGACCGTAAAATTTGTGAAATGCTGACTTTAAACGAAACTGTTAAAATCCATATAACAACAACTTATTTATCAGTAGCCTCGATTTATAACCTGAACATGCGCATTTTTGGGGAAATCGAAACTTCTCGGATCTTTCCGGCAAGCTGTTTTTCCGCTTGCCGGAAAGGCCTGAGAATGTGCTATTGTATTCAGGATATGACATGATGAAAAATTGGTGTATTCATATCATTCGAAGCGCTATATAATCAATTAGTCCCGGGGACATTTTCCAGAACACTGGGTAATTCTTATAATTTTTCAGCTGAAGAGCAAATCATGGGACTCACATGTGTAATCATTGGACTCTCTCTCTCTCTCTCTCTCTCTCTCTCTCTGTATAATGCCGGTATAGACTGTTTTCCTGTTATCCGACCGCTTCGCACTACATTAACCGTTATGGTGACATTTACTAACTAGAAAATTTATGACCCCTTGGTTCATGCTTCAAGGCGGACTCCATCTTATATACTTGTAGATCTTATACTGAAAATGGAGATATAACCATGGCTAGTGCACTACATACATCACTGCTATCTAATATTATTTAGAATTGTTTATTTCCAATCAAAACGGGTATGGCTGGTTCCTAATAAGCTTCCGCAATGATTGTATGAGCAAGTTATTGCGTACGTGACGCCGATTCAACATCGGTTTTAATCGCATTACGATGTTCTTAAACAATTTAAAGGCCAAGGATTTCCTCGCGAACTATTTAATAAGGCATTGTTACAGACTTGTGTTTACTAAACATTCTTAAAGTATTGATCAAACGTAATAAAATTCTGATATCCATATGAAACACTAGATGAATATCTTTACTTTAAATAAGAGACGAAAGGACCGTACTGGTCACGTGATGCGTAGTTCTATTTTTGTTGATAGTGCAGATGTTCATATCCAGTACACTCTAAAAAAAAAAAAAATGGATGCCTTAAGTTATTTTGTAGTAAAATGTCATTTCTTGTGTTCCATTGAATGAAAGGTGAAAATAAACAGTGATCGATCTCATAACTCCTATAAGGAATATGAATTAGATAGATATATGAAAGGCTAAAACAATCTCATAACTCCAACAAGGAATAAAAAATAAAGAGTCGGACAAACACGGACCGCTGGACACACCAAAGGTAGGATCAGGTTGCTAGGAAGAGTAAGCATCCCCTGTTGACCGGTCACACCCGCTGTAAGCCCTATGTCTTGATCAAGTAAAGGAGTTATTCCTAGTCAAAATCAGTGTGCCAAGAACGGTCTAACAATCGGTATAAAACAAGCCAAACAGCATTTGACCCAAAGATAGGTTATATGGGCACACTATATTATTATAACGAGCATACAAATTGCGAAATGCTGACTTTAAACGGAATTGTTGCAACCCCTGTAACACCAACTTGTTTGTCAGTAGCCAACCTCGATTTAAAAACTGATCATATGCAAAACAAGCTCTTGTGTATAGATTCAGTTGAGAGATATAAACACCATATGCAGCTGATAATGGAATATTGCTACATTGATATAGGAAGTTGACAATGGAGAAACTTAAGTCATCCCATTTGCCATAATGGATGGATATATCGAATTGACATGAATGAAAATGATTATTATTCATAGATAAAAGGCCCTCGATCTTTCTAAATGTCAAGTTTAAGGCCATAGGAAGAGATTTTTCTTCTCATGTAGACGCTTTTGAATAAACTCTCCTCGTAAGAATATAAAAACAGGCCAGATAACAAAGGAGCATAATTCGTGCCCATGGTAATTCCAACAGACTGTTGGAAGACCTGATCACCAAATACTATGAAAATGTTGTCAATGAGGACGTCCAGCATCTTCATGATGAAAAAGTGAAGATAACGAACAGTGATATATCTCATAAATCCTGTATGGTAAACAAAACGACGAGTTGAGTAAATATATTGATCTCTGGATATACCAAAGGTGGGATCAGATGCTGAAGAAGAAGAAGCATCCCATGTCCACCGGTAACACCCGCCATGAGCTTTATAGTTTGATCAAGTAGATACAGTAATCCCTAATCAAAATCAGTGTGTAAAGAACGGCCTAACAATTGGTACGAAACACATCAAATAGCATTTTACCAAATGATATCAACTTCAGATTACTTGTGCGTAGATCAGAGTGGTGTTTAGCAAAGCAAGTTTTTGAATGACTGATCACTGGATACATGTATGAATATTTCCTTTTTTTCCATTTTTGTTGAAAAAGCAACTGTCTATGATGTCAAAACGTCTAGTCGTTAATTCATCGTGAGCAATGGTCGTGTACAGTGTTGAGAAGGGATACATTTTGATGTTGTTAATTTGATAAAAGTTTTGTGCTTTCAAATTTACTTTAGGAATTTTTAGAATTCACATTTGATTTACACCACGTCTGGCATATGTTGTGGCACAACACGTTTGAAATATCTCCTTTACAGCTGTTAATATTTTCTTGAGAAGCACAGATAGGGTCCTGGTAGAACATTTACTGGATCCAGCAATGTATCGTTTTATAAGGATTGTGTGAAGTTTAAGAATCCAGTATAGGTACGGTAACTCATAATTCATTCGTCCTATTTACTGGCATATTAAATGTGTTTAAACCTCCCATACAGTGTTATAAAATGCTCTGAGTGAATTACAAGTTCATCATTCCAATTGGCATCTATATGTCAAATAAACAAATATATGAACTTTCAGAAACATATTCACCTACATCTGTGAGTTCATATGACCCATATATCACTCTCAGAGGCTACGGAATGCAATTTTCTTGGAGGTGTTTTATACGGGAATACAGGCATTGTCTGAAAAAAAGATTATTAGACTCGCTTATGAGTGGCCATGAAATATAAGGTAATTCCACCCGAGGGTTGCAAAAAAGCGGTAAAATGCTCGGCAACCCGGCCCATATTTCTAATTATTTTTCGTTTTTCTAGTGTCCAGCGACGCCATTTTGAAATTTCTAAAATTGATTAAATTTTTGCTATACATTAAAAATGACTCTATAATCGGATTCTACGACAAATACGTTGCTGACAGAAAATCAACCGATTGAGTGAATAGTATTAGAGTTATTCCTCTTTGAATAAAACCTGCCTGCACACACACAAATAGTACTTGTAATTTTGCTGATTTATTTATTATATGTTATAAACCTTAACATCAATAACTTTAACTATATAGTATTATATAAAACTGACACGTAACAAAAACGAGACTTTAGGCGTAAGTCGATATCGGGATGATGCGTGACTTCATTTGGCCTACACGTGATGACATTTTTCAGTCCTGATCTTCTACCAAGTCCAAGTTAATAGGACTAATTAAACTCGCACGATTCCTTTTCAAAGGAGAATGATACTGATATTAAATGCACAGTTATTTAACGACGAGTGTGTAAACAGAGACTCAAAGTGGTTTTTGTTAGTCTAGTGGACATAGACATCTGCGTAACTATGTCACGTGATATGAAAGATCACGCCTTTCTTTCAGAAGATATCCGTATCTTATATACATAAATATGAGAGAAATTCAGACTTTACTCTAAGTTCTACACATGTATATGTATCTGTAAATCTTTCTTGTAAATTGTTTGATTCTCTAGTTTCTCCCCTTCTAAATTTCAGTTGTGGTGCCTGGTACATAAAAATCACAAACACGACGTCTGCAAAAGATGAAGTAACTATGTACTACAGGGGATAAATTTCGGGTGTTCTTTGGAAGCCAAATCCAGGTGCATGTTACATAAGTTTTCTGTATCTTTATCAAACAATCACAAGTAGTCATGGGTGGTCCATGTCGGTTCATGTATTCTCTCAAAACCAGAATCATGTGGTACATGACTACGATACATATTCTTACACACACACACACACACACACACACACACACACACACACACACACACACACATATATATATATATATATATATATATATATTTGTGTTTGTGATTATATATATATATATATATATATATATATATACACATTAAATTGGTCAGGGGTACTAATTGCTAGGCCGTTCTTGATACACTGATTTTGACTATTCTTTTGATTACTCCGTTTACCTGATGAAGATATTTGGCTCACGGCGGGTGTGATCGGTCAACAGGAGATGCTTACTCCTCCTAGGCACCTGCTCCCACATCTGGTGTGTCCAGGGCTCCGTGTTTGCCCAACTATCTATTTTGTATTGCTTATAGGATTTATGAGATTGATCACTGTTCGTTATATTCACCTTTTCATTATTCACATTTTGTACAGAAATATTTGAAAGTAGAAAAGCGTGATTGACTCGGACATTCAGAGCTGTACACATTATGATTGATCAACTAACTACAATAATCTTTAAGTTAGATCCAAAATACTACCACTAGAACCATCTCACTACTGAAAACAAAGCCGTTTCGTCTGTATAGATGTTTTGGGTACTCTGTAGTCTAGCAGATCTAGTGAATGCTAAACTTTATCGCAATTAAAAGACCCCCTCACGTTTACAACTGAGCTATTCAGGGAACATTTTTTTTAAATGAATGAATGGGTCATGGCCTCATTGTGTGTTGTATGTTGATTGGTTGGTTGAATATTGTTTAACGTCCCTGGAGAATTTTTCACTGACATGGAGACGTCACCATTGTCGGTGAATAACTGCATTTTGGCGTCTCCATGTCAGTGAAAAATTCTCCAGGGACGTTAAACAATATTCAACCAACCAGTTTACAACTGAGCTATTCCCTCGGGAATAATGCCCATTTGTGAGCTACTAACATTGTTTTCATTCATATTACGTGCGTATTAAAGGCACTTAGTTAAATAGAAAAAAATATTTATATATGTCAGTAGCCTGCCTCAATTTAAGAACTGATCATGAGCAGAATATGCTTTCGCGCATCAAATTAGTTAAGAAACATAAACACAGTAGGCAGATGATAATATAATATTACTACATAGATATGGGAAGCTGATGATGAAGAACCTTTTAAGTTTTATATCGGTACATAAGTAATAAACATGAAATCATAAACATCAAATAAACATGCTATTAGAAAATATTTCATTTTTCTGCTCAATGGCCCGACGATTATGGCCAAATATGGATAAATATGAACAATCATTTACTTGCTATTGATTTTTATTTACCATTCATGCATAGTTTATAACTACTGGTCATATCCATACTTTGTGTTTATCTTAAAACAATCGCATGTCCCAGGGTCGTGTAGTCTTTGTTAAATAGTTGATATTTTAACAATTGCCACCGGTCCCATTCCAGCAATTGATCTTGGATGATTCTATGCAAAGTGTCAACTATTGTATTCTGTATCTGTTAAAAGAGAACAACCTTTTGTACCCTATGACAGTAATGGATTTATATGATGCAGAACCTGATGCCCTACATAAATTAAAAATGCATCACTGAAGAGACATTATTTGTCGAAATGCGCATCTAGTGCAACAAAATTGGTACCGTATAAGTTTTACATTATGACCCCTGGGTCGAGGCCTCTACTGGATGACTGTTAGTCCCCGAGGGTCTCTACAGCCCAGTAGCTAAGTACTTCGTTACTAGCTTGAAAATACGGATGTATATTTAATTGCTGTTATAAAATTTAGAAATTCATTTCAAAATTAAGGATTATCTCCCTCATGCATAGCTCTTATCCTTAGACGAATTTGACTCCACTGTTTTTGGTTATAATAGCTCTAACACTTCATTGTTATTTCGAATTTCAAACATTTCGGTTGAGCATCACTGAAGAGACATTGTTTGTCGAAATGCCCATCTGGTGCAACAAAATTGGTACCGTATAAGTTTTACATTAAACATTACAAGGAAAGAAATTACTATTTCGTGACAATTTTCGAATATTTTCATGAAATATATATTCCTGTTTATCAGATTATTGCATTATTATCATGAATAATTAAAAACTAAATATTTTTTCTATTTAACGAAGTGCCTTTAATACAAACGTAATATGAATGAAAACAATGTTAGTAGCTCACAAATGGGCATTATTCCCGAGGGAATAGCTCAGTTGTAAATATTGTTTAACGTCCCTGAAGAATATTTCACTGACATGGAGACGCCAAAATACAGTTATTCACCGACAATGGTGACGTCTCCATGTCAGTGAAAAATTCTCCAGGGACGTTAAACAATATTCAACCAACCAACCAATCAATCAACATACAACACACAATGAGGCCATGGCCCATTCATTCATTTAAAAAAAATTGTGCCCTCCTAATTTTAATGTCCATCCGCATACAATTTTGTCAAGAGACTTCCCCCGGAGATACCATCGTAGTGTGCACTTAGTATATCCAGAGTGCTTTGTGCAAATATCAATTGAAACTGTCTACTTTCAGATGCTTTCATTTGTGATTTTTAGTTTCATCTATTTTGATGTTTATCAAAAGTGATCTTGTTAAGAACGATCTGCGAAATGCTGACTTCAAACGAGTTTTTGAAACACCTGTAACATCAACTTGTTTGTCAGTAGCCCGCCTCAATTTAAGAACTGATCATGAGCAGAATATGCTTTCGCGCATCAAATTAGTTAAGAAACATAAACACAGTATGCAGATGATAATAGAATATTACTACATAGATATGGGAAGCTGATGATGAAGAACTTGAAGTCATCCCGTTCGTCATAAAGTTGAATTGTTAGATTGCCGTTAGTATATACGTTCAATAAAATAACCAAATACGAGGCAGATATGGAAGAATGTGTGGTGTCTTTTATTTCGAGTTCACTGGGATACATCGAATCGACATATGAATTAAAATGGATATTGTTAATAGAAGAAGAAAACATCGTGGATGTATGTAAATGTCGAGTTGAAGGCCACAGCAATGCTACGTCATAATTCTACACTTGCAGGTATATATATATATATATATATATATATATATATATATATATAATGTACTAGGTGTGTAGCTAGGGTTGTTAGATGTTTCACGGTATTTATTTGATGGAGCTCACATTCAATGTAAATGACATGATGAAACTTTCAGCATGCAACTCAAAATATGCCCATTTGATGGTGCATTTGACAGCATGTAAATGATTTATTAATTGCATAAAGTATATAGGACAGTATTTACTTTATTAGCACTGCATTACCAATATCGTGACAACTTCAAACTCATTGTGCACGTTTGGTGCGAAATATACAGCGCACCCTATTGTGACAATTTCTACACAGAAAAAATTAATTTCACTCTAATGCACTATGTTTAAACGATCTCCTGCACAACCCGTTGATCAAGAAAATAAAACATTAAAATTATCCAAATTTAGAGGCACGCAAGTACGCTGTGAAACAAAGAACGGGAGAAATTGCTTAATTAACAAGATGTTTCCATTCAAATACTTAATGACTTTGGAAACCTACATTGTATAAATGCAGAAACGAATCGTCCTTTATGTAGTCATATTTTGCATTCGTCCGTGACGCTTGCATAATCTATTGAGTGTGTCACTAGAACCAGCAGTAGTTGCACCCCTTTACCATAAGTTATTTTTATATTGGACACAAAAGGATAAAAAGTTTAAATGAAAATATCGCGCATCTATCTAAACATTTCTTCATTTGCTCCTTCGAATTATGTCTTACAACTATGGACAGAAAGTGATCCCGTAGTTTCTTTACTTTCTCGTTGTCCTTTTTCCACTGTAGAAAATGATTCTGAACATTCATGCTGAAGAGCTGGATCATTTTTCATAGTGCTGAGTTCGCGGATGAAGTTGACTAAAAATCCAAAAGGTGGAAAGGGAACACTGTAATGTTTCTTATATTTGCAGCTTAGGAGCCCCATTTCTCTTGCAATCCATAAGGAAGCTTATTAATGATGGGAATAACTCCAGATGATGAGTCAAAATATGAGAGAAGAATTGCATATCTAGGATTTTCTTGAACAGACTCAATTTCTGTGAGAATGTCAAGGAAATCATACAATTTCTTTGGCTCTTTAGATGAAATTTAGGGAAAACTATCCAGTTTGCACCATTTCGGGTCTACCGTATCTCTCTTTAAATCGTTCCCAAATGCGACGTAATCCTGTGAATGGATTGTTGATATTTGATGTTCTGATGCTGATAGCAAACTTACTTGATTCAGGTCCCATCCACTTCACTAAAAGATCCATTTCTTCAAAGGGTGTCACATTCAACTCCTCAATGATGTTTGTGAAGGTAGCTTTCCACGTTTCGTAAGTATCTGGTCGACCAGTTGTTCTTCTAGTTCTGATTGTTTCTCTGCGAAGACGAGACATGTTTGTTGAGCTTTGGCTTGCATGCGTTTTCTCATGAGTTCCGATTTTATACTCCTGCTTCGGCTTGAGATAGTTGCTTCAGATCTAGTTTCATATTTCTCTGAAAGTGTTTCAGCAGCGTCAAGTTGTAAATTTTGAATTTGTTTGCCAAACTTATCCATCACCGTACGACACCTCTCAATCCTCACTAAATGTTTATCCAATTTACCTCACTCTCTTCCGTGTGGGAACGATTAAGAAAGGAAAACAGTAAATCTGTATCAACAATGTAATGCTTTTCTGAGATATTTTATGTCTGTACAAGTTTCATTGAAATTTACTAAAATGTCTTCAAACTCCTTCCAGGACTTATAGACAACATTTTTATAAGAATCCAGTTTACTGAAGAAAAAGGTTTCTTCCTTTCTCAGTTGGAGTTCGTATTCTACTTGGTTTGCCTTCTGTGTCAGACATTCTGATGGGTAAAATTCTTTTACTACATGTATTTTGCCAGTACTTTTGCAGATAGTATAACCTACGTCACAAAAGACTTTATTATTTCTTTAGTATGCACTTAATGAGGTAAAAGACTGAAACATACAAGAGACGTAATAAATAGGCTGCTTATTACAAATATTCGATATACCAAACGATTAAAGGTATTACGTGAGTATTAAGTAATAAGCATAGTTGTTTTGGCAATACTAAATTACAAGTACACACATAAATTGTATAAAAAACTAAGAAATGTTACATAATGAAAATACTTAGAATTTGGATTTGATTTTATCACAAACTTGCTTCCACAGAAAAATTTGTTAAGCGCGTACATATTGTAAATTAAACATATGACACCAACGGTATTCCATAGAAATTATTCTAAAATAGGTTACTTCTATAAATACTATAGAAAAATAGCAAACCAAAATAGATAAATATGTATTCAAAATACTAAGAGAATCATTATATTGAAATGCAAAAGACTACTTACACTGTGTGCTATCTCTAAGTAGACAAAAAGAATGATTTGGAACAATCGACAATGCTTTGCGTGAAACACACTCACAAGTAAACAGGAAATACGTGTTCGAATTAAGAAGGGTAACTCTACACGGTTTAAAGATAAGACAATATTATAAGGAAACATAATTCAATATCAAAAACTATGTTAACAAATAACGATAACTCCTCATACTGAATGTGCAAGAAGGCAAATAGTGATTATTCGTTAATTAAACGGAACAATTATTATACACTTTATGCAGTAAATCAGGTGTCATAAGTTTCTTTATGGAGACTGAATGCTTCGTTTCCTTCTTGCTCATCCTGCGATATCATTTAAAAAGTAACCTAGAAAAATGTACACCCCTACAGCAATTAAGCATATATGGCAAGAGGACAGGGCTTAGCAGTGTTATCAGAACAAGCAGCAGTCTGATGCTTGACTCTACACGTGCTCTGTAGCAGACAATATTTTGAACAGGGAGACTGGCATGATTTATCAAAATAAACTAAAGTTTTCCCGCATTTTTCTACCACTCTGCTCAATCTGTGAGGCACTGAAAGGATATGTTTTTACTTTAACAAAATTTCACCCTAGGAACTACAAAATGAATTCATCATTGTTTTATTCATGTCTTTTAAAACATGTAGTTTTTTTTGATAATATACACAAATATGGGTATATATGATAAACTAATATTTATGATTTTCCTCTTGATGCCTTTCAATTATGAGAAGAATTTGGGGGGGGGGGGGGGGGATTGTAGCTGTGCAATGGGGGACATGTGCATTGAAGGATTATTAAGAAACACTTTGTCCATTATGATATTTGGAGACCTACTATCTGTGATTATCTCTTTTGACATTGTAATGTTCACACGCAAGAGTCCAGATTGAGAATAATTTTAGAGTGATGGTTGATCAATTGGACATTTGTCATCATTGGTGAGAGACAATGGCAGTTACACAACTGGCCTAGGAGATTGTTGCTTAATCAGACAAACATCATGCTTGACATTATTCGAGAAAAGGTACCAGCAATCCTGCAAAACTTTGAAACAGCGATCAGACTGAACAGTCCTAATGAGTTATTTTTATAAAGTTAACCAATTTTTTAAAGGAATGTGATTATATATATATAATTAAAAAATAAAATCTGGATTTACCAATGATATATGAGTAAGTACTTTTTTTCCACGTTATACAGTGATTTGATTACATGTTTCCTTTGGTGCAATCCCCCTTATCTAGAACTAGACAAGCATGCTCGTGCAATATGTGAGTCAACATCCGGTGTAAACAATAACAAAAGATAATTACACCCACAAAATGCAAATCTCTAGTTTGAAATGCAAATTTAGCCCTGCTTCAGGTTTTTGAGGCCAAAATTAAAACTTCATGAGAATTTATATCTAAAATAGATATGGCCAATATATGCACAGTTATGAGGGGAACAAGCATACCCATTTTAAAATTTCAGTACAACAGCTTAATCTTTATTTTTGCAAAATAAGTGCTGCAATCTGAATGTGACCAGAAAATTCATATATTCCACCATTTTCACCGATTGGCTGCTTTTATACCCAAATTGCCGGCCTTTAAGCTGTCAGAGAAGTAACATTAATGAGATAGTGAGTTAATCGTTTTTATCTTTCTGATTCTTGGGAAACTACTGGCATTAGAAGTGTACTTAATATTGAACATACAGCTCCATACTTTAAATCGACTTATTTTTACCTGTTGCATAATGATGCATGCATGTTCGAACGTACAATGTCACATTTATAGCATCAAGTTTTATAATAAAATACCGTATATCGGGTAATTTTGGCATTGGGAATATTTAGTGGATTTATTCTAAAATTTCTAGTTTAAGATATTAGCGCTTTTCATTTAACAAGTGTATCATTTATGTATATCATTTATATGAATAGAAATTTTGTCAAGTTTTCATCACCGACCCCCCCCCCCCCCCCCATCCCACCCCCACCCCCCCAAAAAAAAAAACAAAAAAAAAAAACACCAATATTTTCAGAGCACCAATTCCAAATGATCTGATATACGGTATCCATATTATTGCAACAATACAAAGAATTTTATCAAAGACAACAACATAACGATATCATAATATTATTTAGAATTTAATGTATATACTAAATGATACTGAATGAATACACACTATATTTTAGTAGCTACACATTAGATAGGAGTAAACGAACAACAAAGCAAAGCATACTAGAATTTAGAAAACGTCAAGGTAATCAAATGATACAGCAACAAAACTCAAAAGGAAAAAGAAACCTTCAAATTATTAAACTTTAGTGGATTTTATAGAAAAAAAAACAAGAGGTACTGTGAGCAATGCTCACTAAGAATACCCCTGCTTACCCCAATGTCCAAAAAGGTGTTAATAGGTATAAATTACCTCTTTCCTGAGTGTAGAAAAGAAAAGCCTTGGGTATTCTCTTCTCTAGGAGTGCGCTTGACCTTTGCACCCCAAAGTTGATAGGGAACATCTTCGTCCCATGGGTAGTCCATATGTATGATATGGCGACTGTAGGTGGAAAGGATAACACTTTAGAGCCAGGAAACCATTGCGTCTACAGACGGACGGACGGACAACCTGATTCCAGTATACCCCTAAAACATTGTTGCGGGGGGTATAACAATATCAACAAAACAATATAGCCTTATGATGCGAACTTGATTCAGTTGTTTATTAATCATGGCCTGTGATATGTCTTCCTTTCCAGGATTCTATAACTTTTTCTTTTCCTGTCCGTTCGTTTTATGGCAACCTTTTATTTTAACCATATGTCTTGGCTTTGCCTGTAACGTTTGTCCCCACCCCTCTCCGCCCCACTCTAACGACCTCAAAGTGATACTCGAACAATATAAAAGTGATAATAACGAACTGTGATCAATCTCATAAATCCCCCAAAAAAATACAAAATTAAGAATTGCACTATTAGTGCAATGTTGATTCAGCCAAATGTTTTTCATTCAATTAACATTTTTAGTATGAAAAATGGTGGGAGTGAGTAAAACAAATATATATGACTTCAGTTTCTCCATTGTCAGCTTTCAATATTTATGTAGCAATATTTCATTATCACCTGTATATGGTGTTTATTTCACTCAACTGATTCGATACACAAGAGCTTGTTCTGCGTGTGACCAGTTTTGAAATCGAGGCAGGCTATTGACAAATGTGGTAAAGTTACATGATATTAACAATCTCGTTTAAAGTCAGCATTTTCGCAAATTTTATAGTGGTTATAACGATCTAATTAATTTACCAATACAACCTATATGCACATGAACGAGCAATATGGCTGTTATGCAAACGAGAGAGAGAGAGAGAGAGAGAGAGAGAGAGAGAGAGAGAGTAGTGTTTGAAATATTCTTCCTCTACGATATTTGTACCTTAAACCTGGGACGACAATATATCAATTTATCTTCTTCACTGTTCTTTCAGCATTCCATTGCCTTTAACCTTGAAGACATGACCTTGAATCCAGACAAAATGCTGAAACACTATTGTATTCCTTTCGCGTAACTTGTTGAACGTCAGAAAAAGTATTTGAAATGTCCTTTGTCGTTCTATTTCCTTTGAGATTTTAAACAAATATTCAAAATTTCTACGGGCAAACTACCCATTTTGTTAAATCTTTAAACTTCCATGGGCCTTTTTTTCTCAAAATGTTCACATGTGAAGGATATGAATAACAGTCGAATTTTTCGCCTGACTGCGTTTTCAACAAAGATGCAGCTAGCTACGAGAGGTAATAATAATAATAATAACACCTTCATTTATACAGGATTGCACAATTAGTTATATAAAATAGTTTACATTGTGGTCCTGTCTTATAACATATATACATATCGAGAACATATATCACAAAACATGGAAATTTCACAATTTATATACAGTGTACCTACAGATAAGAACCAAATGAAAAGAGACAATATACACATGAGTATTATTGAGGAAATAATGTTTTAGATAGGCTGATTTAAAAGATGTGGTAGTTGTGCATTTTCTTATAAAATATGGTAATGAGTTGCTGCTGAAATGATAAAAGATCTTGCAAAATATTCTGTTTTGGCTCTTGGAACATAAATAAAATTAGTAGAGCTCTGTCTTGTATTTCTTGTGTTTACCTCATTCACAAATCTAAAAACATGCAAATACTCTGGAGTCATATGATATAAAACTTTAAACATACGAATAATTTTTCGATAAATAAAATACTCAATCAAAGGAATGCATCTCAAATTTTATAGCATACAAGTTGACACTGAATGAGGTACTTTGATATGTAAAATGATCCTTGCTGCCCTCTTTTGTAATTTAAAAGCCTATCAATATTCAGAGTTATTCACGATTACTGATGAATATTGTAATCTACGAATTTGAAATAAGATCTACGTGGGGTTTTTTCAGGAAATAATCTAAGATTACTGAAAAATGCATATAAAATTTGATGCATATACTGTACTAGCTGCAGAATTCAATTTACGGCGCACAAAAAGCTGCGCACGGTTGAGGTCTGATATCGTTGTATTCTTGTGTTGTTGTCTCATTTTAATATAAAAAAATTCTTAACATATTTTCTTACTATACTTGTGTCCAAACACATACCTTCAAATATCCATTAAAGCCCCATACGACCCGAAAACTCACAGCTTTGAAATGATTTCGTTTGTTGATGTAGTCATGTTAGGTGGCCGGTCAATTCGAATCCCGGTTCATTTCCATACTAGCACAATAACGCCAAGATGTGAACTAATATCCCCACAAATACTTTAGCTAAATATGTCTTTAACTAATAATTATTCAAATAGCTAAACTCACGGCACTGCGGCTTTCATTTGTGTGGTCCGGTCTCCATCCCTGCAACACTAGTGTTAAAGATGATATTGGACTTTTGTAGCAGTTTCATTAATCAAGAGCTTATTTTGCCTTTAGAAAAACTATATATTTCAATTTTCATTAATTATTCGTGTTGATAATAAATGAAGAGCAAATACATAACTTATAAAAAAAAATTATGAATATTTGAAGGTATGTTTGGACACAAGTACAGTAGGAAAATATGTTAAGAATTTGTTGATATTGAATTTATGAGACAGCAACTCAAGAATACAACGATATCAGGCCTCAACCGTGCGCAGCTTTTTGTGCGCCTTAACTCGAAGGTTTTTATAAGGGGTGGATCTTTAGCTCTGTTCCGTCACAATATTTTTATCAGAGAGCTACAGTTCTGCAGCTAATACTCTACGCGCTAGTTTGATCACTGATGTGCAATATAACAATACATGTATTACGAACATAACATCTGCCAAAAAACTCCGAAACGCTTGCTCCAGAGTTACTGCTTGCACCTTTAATATTGTTCTATAGGTGAGGTGAAGTCTGTAAGCTATAACATAATCTTACTTAATTAGTGAATATCGTAAAAATTAATTAATAACCTACTTTTGTTTTCGATACTCTACCCTGAAATAGCAAAAATGAGAGTAAAGTGGTGGACACGCTTTGGCGGATTTAAGCCAGTTTATAACTTAAGATAATACAATTGTTTAGAGATGCTTGATTCTTACAGAAGAAATACATTTTGATAATTGTTGAATAAATCAAATATGACTATTCGTTTCTTCAATCCGTGATTTTAGTCTTGAATCAGCCTTTTGGAAATTTTCAGAACGAAGCGCCCAGAACAAGGCAAGATCATAGACGCTTAGGTCTACAACCAATCGCACATTCTCCGGCCTTTTTGGCAAGCCAAAACACAACCCGAGAAGTTGCGATTGGTTTACAACATGATCAGCATAAAACTGTGTAAGTGTTCAGTGTTAGTTATACTTATAATAGTTTTGACTAGGCCCGGGCCCTTATTTATCATTTTATAAAGATTTATAATTATATTACTTATATGCGTCTCATTCAACCAAGGACACCCCCTCCCGAGACACATCGATAAATCTTTAATTACGATATTCATCTGATATTTGCGATGTTCTTCATTTTCCCCATGATCATAGAGGTCACTGTTACGACTTTTTGTGATAATCTATTAACAGTTACTGATATGTACAAACACATGGATAAACACAAAACAGTTTATTTTGGTTAATCATGTTTTGTGATGACACAAATCTTGAAAGTAAGTAATAAGTCTAAAACTGTCCAATGTGTGGGGTATCGAATGGTCCGGGACTGTTCTTGGAAGTTTACGCCTTTAAAGCTAACTTTAAAGTTAAAACATTTTACCGAAATTAGGTTGTACACTATTTGACAATGTCCAAAAATCAGGCCACTGTTTATCAATACAGCAGTTTTTCTGTTGGTAATTCATATAGTGCAATTATGTTTTCGATCATTGCGTTTGACGGGAAGAAACGACGTGAATTAAGGATTTTGTCCTTAAATTGTCGCACTGGACAAAAACTACCATTGTAAACACATTCGCAATACTGAGTTTGAAATTATGAATGACCGTTCATTTTGTCTTTGGTCTGCTATTCGGCATGACGGATTACGATTGCATTCGTAAAATCATTTTTTTTTTTAAATTTTCAATACGGAGAGAAATAATTCATGTTACATAAGTTACATCTAATTTGGAGCTCCAAGTGACTTCCTAATAATCAAGCTTTATTTACTGTATATTAGTCCCCGAGGGTCTCTACAGCACAGTAGCTAAGTACTTCGTTACTAGCTTGAAAATACGGATGTATATTTAATTGCTGTTATAAAATTTAGAAATTCATTTCAAAATTAAGGATTATCTCCCTCATGCATAGCTCTTATCCTTGGACGAATTTGGCTCCACTCTTTTGGCACGCTGTTTTTGGCTATATTCAGCTCTGAAACTTCATAGTTATTTCGGATTTCAAACATTTCGGTTGAGCATCACTGAAGAGACATTATTTGTCGAAATGCACATCTGGTGCATCAAAATTGGTACCGTATAAGTTTTACATTATGACCCTTGGGTCGAGGCCTCTGCTGGTGGACTGTTAGTCCCCGAGGGTCTCTACAGCCCAGTAGCTAAGTACTTCGTTACTAGCTTGAAAATACGGATGTATATTTAATTGCTGTTATAAAATTTAGAAATTCATTTCAAAATTAAGGATTATCTCCCTCATGCATAGCTCTTATCCTTGGACGAATTTGGCTCCACTCTTTTGGCACGCTGTTTTTGGCTATATTCAGCTCTAAAACTTCATAGTTATTTCGGATTTCAAACATTTCGGTTGAGCATCACTGAAGAGACATTATTTGTCGAAATGCACATCTGGTGCATCAAAATTGGTACCGTATATAATATAAATAAATATAACATAACTAATACACACACTTATTCAAAACATTGTCCTTGAATTCATTTGAATTAAAGATATCGTTCATTCAATTCATGTGCGTAACGATATTCAAACACACATTAAAAAAGTCCTTCCTCTATGCAATATTATGTAACTGGGATTCTGTAACTGGGATTATGTAACTGGGATTCCCCGCGCTCGCGCAGGGTTTCATCTAATGTAATACATATTGAACAAAATTGCATTCAATACTGATAAGGATGATTCCACATTGCACATTGGAACTTTCAATATTCTTTTCGCTTAAAATGAAAAAAAATCTGTTTTGTCTATGAAAATTAAACCAGTTTGATAAAGTATTAGGATATAACCCCTAAGAGACGGGACTAGCTGGTGTCTACATAGAGACAGTGAATTAGTTAATTTCTTATTTGACTAAGCAAATGGAAAACACATTATTTTGATGTAATTATCCCGAAAATATTTTCCTCATGACGAAGACAAGATCGCTCAAACAACTTATTCTAAAATGCGCTGCAATGAGTCTTTAGAAATACTTTAAAGAAATATTTTATCACGGTAATTTGAGCTGCGCCGAACTCCAAATGAATCGATGTACCATGCATGTTGTAATATTAATGAACTTTTAAATGACTCTCGATGTGCATTATGTATCAGTGACTGATTGCATTTCAGAGAAACTACCAGAATTCCAAAAACATTAAGTATAATATTCAAAAGATATGAAAGAGAACATTCCTAATTTAATGTGGAGGCCAGACTTGTTAATTTAAGTGCTGTTTTTAATTTTAAAATTGCATGTTTTTATCGATATCTTTCTGAACATGTCAAGAATATAAAATATAAATAGTGCAAAAAATAAACAGAGAGAGAGAGAGAGAGAGAGAGAGAGAGAGAGAGAGAGAGAGAGAGAGCACACCAAACAAACATAATATACATCATAGCAGGTCAGCAAGTTTAGCATCTTGCACTGACACACCAATGCAGAAACCGCTAATGAAACAATTACGCTTAATGATTCAAACTACATTAAGGGGTGCAGTTGTAGCATCTAATGATACAAATTAACACATGAACGGTCTACCGTATAAACCGTTAACGATACAATCCCCCTAATGATACAATTGTAACGTTAAGATGATACAATTGTATCATTAAACGTTCCACTCACAGTGCTGTTGTGACGCTTAATGATACAACCACAACTTTGCAGTCCAAACCGTTATCCAATTTGCGTTGTTTACTATTTTTTTTTTTTAGGTTTTAGCATAGAAGGGTCATTAGGCTCTCAAATTGTCCACTAGCCAATCTACTTTTAATATCAAATGATTGCTGGAGTGTAAAGGTATTCATATTAAACTGTTAAAACATTTGTAGGTTTTAGAAATCACAAATTTCCGGATATGATAAGCTATGAAGTCAAAATTCGGACTACTATACGTGCATTTTCATCACTTTGAAACCAACAGCATCGTTCAGTAGATGAAAAATTATTGAAAACAATCAAATACACTACACTTTCTTTAATTCATATTAAAAAACCCATATTTTTGTTGTTTATATAAAGTCAATGCTTAAAAACCTATGTATAACAACACAACATGTTTTAATGTGATGTGTTCTATTTTTAGAAGCAGCTTGGAAAGGCCGCTTAGGCATATCTTTTACCCCGTCGATTTGGTCAATATACATCCTTGACAAAAATACTTGCAACTTTTGATAGAAATTTGTAGGGTTTTCAATATCAATATAAGGTATGGGTGGTTACCTTAAACAGAGACACACAAACGGAACACGATCGTCACAACAAATTGAATAATGTGTACTATGGGAAAGTCCGCTAAACATATTTTTTCATGAATATGGTCAATATAAGTCCTTGACAAAATACATGCACATTTTGATCGAAATCTGTCGGGTTTTCAATATCGAGATGTGGTATAGGAAATCATTTAATATGTACTTACATGTACAAATAATGCACGTTCGTGGACGATATGATACTTTACGTCCGCATTCAGTTATACAGCTATACAGGGGATGTGGCATATTCTTCTGAAGTCAATCATTTGAAAATATCATGCGTTTGATTTATCTTTCAAACAAAAAACCCCCAAACAAACCAGAGACTGAGTGACCATATCAGTCCAATCCTAAATAGGCGAGAACTTTTGGCAGTTTACTTCTAATCTAAAAACTGATACCTTAATAATTAGAAATTTAATGAGACGACCTTTAATGCTGTGTTAGCTATTTTATATAGTATGAAATAAATCTGTTATTTCCTGTAACTTTGGTCATAAACTTCACCTTAGCTTACATTGATTCTATTTGGATCATTTTTCTGTTTTCGCCGTATCTCTCCGGTTCGCGGGATACTGGTAAATGTACAGAATTTCACTTACATCAATCAATGACAAATGAGGCAAACCTTTTATAAACACCGGGCTTGTTTGCCTTAAAATTTAATTGTACATACATATTATACCAGGTGTAGAACTCAAATCAAATACAAATTCATCATCTTGAAAATATCTGGTTCGATTAAAAGCAGTTTCGCTTTTGAAAATACTATGTTTGGGGGAAAATTGATGAGAAAATTATTTGAACTTTTCAGTTTTGTTTGCGGGGTGGAAGGGGGTTGAACACCTATTATTAATTGGATAGGCTTATAAAATCGTTTCTTAAGGTGGCAGCCAGAGAAAAGGTAATATAATTTGAAGGGAATTTTCTTTTTCAGTGTTATCTTCATTTCCCCCCTTTTTTTTCTAATTTGTGAAACAACATACTGTCACAATCGGTGGGCGATGGGTGTCAGAAAATGACAGTCGGGGAAAGGGGTGGTACGCGCAAGTACTTCCATAATATTTTTCATAATAAGTTATAATGATTTTAAAATACAGATGCATTATAGTATAGCTTATGAAGTACATGAAAGGCTGAAACCTGAGAATGACTTCCTGTTTTCTCTGCTTTTAGCAAGAAATATTATTTCTACTTTCTTTGTTCATTATTTTACAAAATGATGACATCGTCATAATTACAATACATACAGTATTTTTCAGTTCTCCTTTAGCAACACGGAATGGTTGTTTACAAACTTCCAAACCACGCGATCTCTTCCAACCCACGTGACCGTTATAACCTTTCAACATTTGCTTGCAATTGTAGCACAAGAATATTTTAGAAATACTAAGACATGCGTGAAAGGTGAAGATAACGAACAGTGACCAATCTCATAACAACTCCTATAAGCAATACAAAATAGATAGTTGGACAAACACGGACCCCAGGACACACCAGAGGTGGGATCAGGTGCCTAGGAGGAGTAAGCATCCCCTGTCGACCGGTCACACCCGCCGTGAGCCCTATACCCTGATCAGGTAAAAGGAGTTATCCGTAGTCAAAATCAGTGTGCCAAGAACGGCCTAACAATCGGTAATGAAACACTTCAGACAGCATTTGACCCAATGATATGTTGCATTGACGAACTAGATCGTTATAACGACCACAGAATTTTCACAATGCTGACCTCAATCGAGACTGTTGAAACCCCTGTACCATCAACTTGTTTGTCAGTAGCTTGCCTCGATTTATAAACTGACCATACGCAGAATAAGGTCTTGCGTATCGAATCAGTCGAGAAATATAAACACCATATGGAGGTGATAATGGAATATTGCTACATAAATATTGGAAGTTGACGATGGAGAAACTTAAATCATCCCGTTTGTCATACAGTTGAGTTGTCAGTTTGCCGTTAATGACTACTTTCAATAAAATATCTAAGTATGAAGCAGAAGTGGACGACTATGTGGTGTCTTTTATTTCGAGTTCATAGGAACATATCGAATCGACATATGAATGAAAGTTATTATTGTAAATAGACAAAACGTCGTCGATATATCTATATGTCGAATTGAAACCCACAACAAGAAATTTTTTCTTCTCATGTAGAAATTTGAGAATAAATTCTGCTTCTTATGAATATAGAAACAGGTCAGCTAACAAAGGAACACAGTTACAAACATGGACCCCCCCCCTCCCAGACAGACCAGAATGTGATCGATCGACAGGGAATGCTTACTCCTCCTAGACACCTGATCCCACTTTTGGTGTATCCAGGGGTCTGTTTGCCCAACTGTTTATAGGACTTATGAGATTGATCACTGATCGTTCATTGATTGATTGTTTTGTTTTACGTCCCGTAGAGAATTTTTCACTCATATTGAGACGTCACTAGCTGTAGATAAAGTACCACATTTAAACCGATGCTTAACGCTCATGGCCGCGAGGGTTCTTCAGGATGACAAAGTCTGCCGCGATACGGGCCTCCGTTTGAGGTTATATACAAAGTTTGTAACAACATTGTCTTTGTAAGGCTCATTACAACTGTATTTTAAACGAACTTGGCATTAATTCCGCTTTTGGTAATCGTACTTATACTCCAACTGCCCTTTCAAAAGATGAAATTCTTCAAAGCCATGCATCAGTTTTCGACACATTTAATATTCCAGTCAATGGGTCGGGTGAATATGAGTTACCGTAGCTATACTGGATTCCTAGCTAAACTTCATGAAACCTCTTACAAACAAAGATACATTACTGGATCCAGTAAGTATTCTACTAAGTCTCTATCTTAATATTAAGTTGTGAAGGAGACACCTCAAACGTACTGTGCAACGACATATGCCAGAAGTGGTGTAAGTCAAATGTAGATTTTTAAAAAAGAAATTCAAAGAACTTATAGTAAACTTGAAATCTCAAATCAACAACATCAAAGCGTATGACTTTTCAACACTTTACAGGACCATTCCTCGCGATAAATTAAGGACTGGACTTTTTGACATCATAGACAGTTGCTTCTTCAACAAAAATGGAAATATTCATATCTAGTGATCAGTCATCCAAAAAATTATTTTGTGAAACACCATCCTGATTTCACGAACAAGTACTCTGAAGTTGAAATCAAAAATATCCAGGAGTTCCTCATTGACAATACCTTTGTGGTCTTTGGTGATCAGGTCTTCCTCCCGTGAGGATCCGAGTTAGAATAGATCCCCAAAACGCCTTGCTTGTAGGTCCTTCGGACGAGACTGCGAAACCGAGGTCCCGTGTCACAACAGGTGTGGCACGATAAAGATCCCTCCCTGCTCAATGGCCATAAGCGCCGAGCATAGGTCTAAATTCTGCAGCCCTTCACCGGCAATGGTGACGTCTCCATATGAGTGAAATATTCTCGAAAGGGACGTTAAACAATATTCAATCAATCAGATCTTCCAACAGTCTGTTGGAATTGCCATGAGCACGAATTGTGCTCCTTTGTTAGCTGACCTGTTTTTATATTCCTATGAAGCAGAATTTATTAAAAAACTTTTACTGAGCAGAAAAAATCAACGACATTTTATCGATCAACAACAACACTTTTCATTCATAAGTCGATTCGATATATCCATGTGATTGATTGATTGATGTTTTCCGCCACACGCAACTATTTTTCAGTTATCTGGTGGCGCCCAGTTAACTCGAAATAAAGACACCACGGAGTAGTCCACTTCTGCTTCAAACTTAGATACGGTATGTTATTGAAAATAGATATCAACGGCAAACTAACAACTCAACTTTATGATAAACGGGATGATATCATCTTCTCCATCGTCAACTTGCCATATACATGTAGCAATGAAAGGTGAAGATAAAGAACAGTGATCAATCTCATAACTCCTATAAGCAATACAAAATAGATAGTTGGGCAACAAACACGGGCCCCTGGAAACACCAGAGGTGCAATCATGTGCGTAGGGGGAGTAAGCATCCCCTGTCGAGCGGTCACACCCGCCGTGAGCCCTATATCCTGATCAGGTAAACGGAGTTATCCTTAGTCAAAGTCAATGTGCCAAGAACGACCTAACAATCGGTATGAAACACGTGAGGCCCCTGTCTATGGTGTTTATATATCTCAACTGATTCGGTACACAAGAGCTTGTTCTGCGTATTATCAGTTTTTAAATCAAGGCAGACTACTGACAAACAAGGTGATGGTACAGGGGTTTCAACAGTCTCGTTTAAAGTCAGTATTTCGCAAACTCCAAAGTCTTTATAACAATTTTGTTTGCCAATACAACCCATAATTGGGTCAAATGCTTTCTGACACTGATTTTGACTATGAATAACTCCGTTTACATGTACCTGATGAAGATATAGGGGATGTTTACCTATCCTAGGCACGTGATCCCACCTCTGGTATATCCAAGTGTCCGTGTTTGCCCTCCTTTCTGTTTTGTACTGATTATAGGAGTAATGAGATTGATCACTGTTCGTTATATTCACCTTTCATCCGAAAGACTCGTAATTCTCACTTCTAAATGACGAGCGTTTGGCGAACGAGCAATCACTACCTATTCTAATGCCTTGTTTGGCACGGCCGTGGTATGACCCGAACTCATGGCCTGGGCTACAGCGACTGCTTTATTTAAGAAACAAAAATCGATAACAATGAAAAAGTCATCCATATTTTGGTGAAGCAATTGAAACTTAAAATCATAGCCAGAACAAAAATCATCGTTGAAACCAACTTTACGCGGGACAACACCTTAACGTTTAACCTGAAGCCAAAATTCTTGGTATTTAACATTTCTGCCGGATCGTAAATCTACCCGGAACCGAAATAATGCGACGACACCGGACATCGATGTCAGGCACATAGATAAACTAGCTTTCCTTCCCCTCTCTAAACACACATCGTTTCTTTTAAATTGTGTGCTTTTCTTCAGGGTCTTTCCGTTTGATATTATCGGAACCTATTCTATGTTTTGCACGAGTTGTGGAATGTGGAGATATATATATATATATATATATATATATATATATATATATATATATATAGACTTTGCATGATGAATGCACATTGATGTGAATTAAAAGAAAGGTGAGGATAACGAACAGTGATCAATCTCGTAACTCCTATAAGGAATACAAAATAGAGAGTATGACAAACACGGATCCGAGGACACACCAGAGGTGGGATCAGGTGCCTAGGAGGAGTAAACATCCCCTGTCGACCGGTCACACCCGCCGTGAGCCCTATATCCTGATCAGGTAAACGGAGTTATCCGTAGTCAAAATCAGTGTGCCAAGAACGGCCTAACAAGGTTGTATTGACGAACTAGATCGTTATAACGACCATAGAATTTGCGAGTTGTCATTGTTTTGAAAAATGACGAAGTTATATTAAAAAACCCAAGCTAGTGGTGGTCAGAATGACTTAGAAAAAACGTACAAGATGTGTATCTGACCTCCTAAAACACACAATTAAATTTTATATTGAAATAGAGCTGTCTGGAATCAAATAAATCAGACCACAATACAAATGCAATTAGATCTGCCTACACGTTTTCTCGGCATCGATCTTTAAATATACAAATTAGATTTTAGCATGATTTTTTGAGAGTGATTTGTTTGTTTTCCCTATCAAACCACTCGTAAGTACTTCTATCATCTTGTTCACTCATCTTCTTTCAGGGCCGTCCCGTGGGGATCCGGGTTAAAATAGGTCCTCAGTACCCCTTGCTTGTCATAAGAGGCGTCTAAATGGGGCGGTCCTTTGGACGAGACCGCAAAAACCGAGGTCCCATGTCAAAATAAAGATCCCTCTCTGCTCAAAGGCCGTAAGCGCCGAACATAGGCCAAAAGTTTGCAGCTTTTCACTGGCTATGGTGACGTCTCCATGAGTGAAAGATTCTCGAGAGGGACGTTATTCAATCAATTTTTCAGGGACAGCTTATGGATTATGAAGCAATAGGAACCAGGGTAGAAAAATACCTTATCTGGAGGCTGCCGTCATACTATACAATACAATGCGAGTGGATGCATGTAATCGATCGCTGGTAGAAAGATATATCACCTTTGAAAATCTGTAATTGATATAGTCGGGAACATTACTTTTTTCCGTGTAGCTTGGTTTTGTATCAATAAGTCTCTTTTAAGACTTACGGCAACTTCCATACTAACATCCACAGGAACGGTGCTACAATGGACTGTTAATAACTCACTACTGCTTTATATGGAATTTGAACATTTGGAAAACAGTTCCATTGGCCGCACCAGAATGTGTTGTAACAGGATATTCCCCAACAGAACGATTTCTTTCTTAATGCTCAGATTTACTGTTGAATTAAGGAAAAAAGTATACTTTGTTCTAAAGTACAGGTGATGGGGGGGGGGGGGTAACTTTGGCCCCGCCCCACCCCACCCCGGAGGTGTACATGTGTATTATGCATTTGATTTAAAATTCCCATACCCTCAGGAGAGAAGGAGTGAGAGAAGGAAAAGTTAAAGAAATGGACTTGAAAACAACAAATAGATCGAAAAACAAGGTGTTTGATAAAGTTTAAATTTATTTAATGGCGAACTATTGATAGGACACGAACTGTACATTACAATCTATAACACTAAACGTTAATAAATATTAATATTACCAAGCGCTACCTGACAAAGAATTGTACATAATTGTTTGGTGGTTTTTTTTCCATAAAAAGCACATGTATATATGTGGGAGCCTTTTATTCTATTATTTATTTTAGATTTCTAAGAAAACAGTAAAGAACAATATGGATGCCCAAAGGGGAGGCTAGTTATACGGTTTCATTTGAAATTAAGCTATAATCAAACTCCCCTGCTGTAATTACATAGATAACTCGTGGCACGGAATAGGTAATCCTGTGTCATTTATTTATCACTGAACAAGTCATTTCCATTTACATTGGGTCGTTTTTTGGACTTAAGCGGTTTTACACACCAATAATACTGACAAGTACACCCGTGTTTGACATCAATTATACATTTGGTATTGCACTCGTGGCACCCTGTCGTTCCTTGACATTTAACTGCAGTACAAACCCATGTCCATAATGGATCAAGTGGCATTTCTAATGTTATAAAAGGAGAGTAACGTATTTAAAGCTTATCGGTGACCTAGACTTAAATATGAGGATGGATGCTCTCTCTCTCTCTCTCTCTCTCTCTCTCTCTCTCTCATGTCTGACTTTGAAGAAAAAGACAATAATGTTCATGAAAAATCAAGGTAGTTTTCATTAAATCATACCATCATGATAGCAACTGAGTACCTATTATATTAGATAAATGTTTTTCTGATATGAAATGTTAATTTTTTTACTCGTACGTAAACGTCACCAGTTGTATATGAAACGCTACGTATTTTGACATGCATGGCACTCAAGACTGTAACAATGAGGTTTTAAAAAGATCACATGAAACGGAAGTTCCGTGTTTTAAGACATATTCCAAAGACACGTGACTGTACACCAAAAGTCAAACGGGGGTTGATGCGGCGCCGGAGTCGGAAATCGAACCTGGAACGTCTAAGTTGAGAAGGAAACAATACGACCACTAGTCCACCCCGCAACCGTTCATTGGAATATATTTGATGGAGTTTCCACTAGGATGCATTTTTTAATTTTACATTTGAAATGGAAACAAAACAAAGCATCTTGAAAAAACAAGCGTTTCAAAAAAAAATGTAGAAGGTATTATGCTTGCATTTCAAAGGAACATAATAAAAAATAATTATATAGTTATAATTACTAGTTCTAGAAAAACACAGTCAGTAATAGAAAGGTATTGTAAATCCTCTCTGGTATGTCATACAATTGTTTTTAGCCCATCAGCGATTCATATATTGAGCTTTTCACGTGGAGAACAGAAAATGAACGGAGATTAAAATATTGTAGATAAGATTAAGTGTCCTTATTTGTCCCAAACGGAGAATGATGGAAACCAAGTGCGCAGAATCTGTTATTAAATCTACTGATGCATTGATCTTTTAAAATGTTATCTCGGCGGGTTTGTTTGTGTGACGACAACAGGCTTGCAAGCACCTTGTCTGCAGAGGACGTGATGTTTGTTCCATGATGCAGAAGATGCAGTCGCTGAATTTCCCTGTGGAAGTGTTATTTTTGTTTTTAACATTATTCTCAGTGAGAGGTGAGTATATTTAAACTTTTCATGCTTTTATAAAAACTTTTAGCGAACTCAATATTTTTTTAAAACGTTTTCAGTACCGTGGCGTATGTAGAGAGAGGGCGTTCACTTAGTGAGATTAAGTCCTGATCAAGACAAACCTTAACAATAAAATAAAAGTAATAGCTGATCCCATCACTCGTCACTAAAGGTAAAAGTCGCGGATCTTTTGAAATGAAAGTTGCGAGTCTCGTGAAAGTTCGCAAGTCTTTGCAGACTCAGTGGGACGGTGAGCTATGCTTTGATGACAGTTCACCATATATAGATACCACAAAGAATTGGCAAAATAGCTGTCACTTCATCTACAACTGGAGACATTGTCTAGTAACTAGTAATTGATTCTCGGAAGGACAAACATACTTAAACTATATCCAACTGTGTATATTGAATACATTTTATCACAATACTGAATAGGTCCGTAGATTTTCTAATATAGTATCTCGATACCTGACATGTAAAACCTTTTGATATAAAGTAAAAGTCACTACACAGTCCTTGTTAACTTTCAAAATACTTGGTCCCTAAGCTTGTGTTGAATTGCGTTATGATTTTAGAAAACATATTCTGTTTTATTTATACTAATTTATAAAATATTATTTTTTTATGGAGGATTTTCTTTTACTATTTTTTTTCTATCTTAAAGTTATCATTTCGGATGTTAAAACTTCAAGCCTAATTTATTTACTTGCACTTTGGTCTTTTGAAAAATATGGGGGGTTTTCGGTGTTAATGTATCATAATATCTCTGCCATCGCAAAATTAATTATCATAGTTAAAACACATGAACAATATAGCATATGATATGCTAAACATGCTCAATGTTTACAGTGTAGATGTACAGTGTCAGATGTGCATATTTTTACGCAAACATCGTCCATGCTTTGTTTCTATTTGATCAATCCCATCTTATGAATGTTCTCCATTTCGAAGTTACGCAATGGCATTTTTATAACAATTTTCAAATCCCATTCCTATGAAAATCGATTATCATTCCAAAAGATTCTCGTTACTATGGGTTCTATGTTGTTTATTAAATGTGATTTTTTTTTAATGCGTAAGGAGTTTCTTTCCCTTCCAAATTCACTTTTTAATAATGTGCCATAAATGCAAGAAAGTTTCACAAATATCAGCAATCATATTATACAAATTTGACAAGAGTGTGGTTTTTACAGAAAAATCTGAATCCCTTTCTTCTTCTTTTTTTTTTTTTTTTTTTTAACTTTTATGTCCCTCGGATGAGATGTTAAAGGGTGCCCCGTGTCAAGGATCACATCCCCATGGCACGTAAAATATTGTTTCTCCATCTGGTTTTCGAAAAACCGTTGGGTCCGGAAGGGAAACTAAAATAAACTCTAAAACCGATTACACCACATTTAGTCAACAGCCGTAAAATGACAGATTCATATCACATTTAGTCAATCGCCGTAAAAAGGTAAAAATATTGTTAAAACGGCTTTAAATTCATTTTTTATTCATAAACGATGTATTTTACTACATGTATAAAAGAAATATATTCATTCAATACTCTTATCGGTGATTTATATCAGATGACAATAATAGATTAGTTTGGTAATTGAAAAACTTCAAATGGCGAATTTGTTACACAGATAGATAAGAATTATTCAGTGTGACGCTCAATGAATTTTTCATTCCATGTTTAACAAATATTGTTCTACGAAACTTCAAAAGAATATAAACTGCTTACGTGTTTGAAACAATATGTGAGGTTTCATATCGAGACCGAATACATTCCCTCCATTATTTCAAAATTATTAAATCATTTATTTTTGTTATGTGTTCGTCATGAAATGTCAGTTACATATGGTATTTCATGTACATCTTTCCGTGCGTTATTCCGTCATAGTTTTTTTTATAGTGTTAGCTATGCTTGTAGACAATAAGCTTTACAATGTAGCTAATATTTATATGGATGACCCAAGATCAAGTTTCAGGTTGATTGATACATGTACATTGTATATTTTCATGAAAGGTATTGTCCAGAAAATTTAAGATTTTCTAATTATTCACGGAATTTTGGAGTATTTGTAGTTCTTGTGGATAATGAAATGATTTTTGGTATGTCTATATATATTGAACATTTACAGATCATTTTCGATTGACCTATTTTCAGCAAAAGTATTTTCCTTAGACTTTGAAAATTTCTAATTATTCACAGTTTTCTGAACTTTTTATAAAAATGAGCAGATTTACATGGTATATATTATCAAGATAAAATATCATTTTATTGTCACCTCATCATTTTTATCTTCTGTTTTGTATGAAATCTTAATCAATGTATACTTTACCATTAAATTGTAGTGTTATAAGTAATGTAAAATTTATACGGTACCAATTTTGATGCACCAGATGGGCATTTCGACAAATAATGTCTCTTCAGTGATGCTCAACCGCAATTTTTGAAATCCGAAATAACAATAAACTTGCAAGAGCTATTTTAGGGAAAAACAGAGTGCGAAAAGTGGAGTCGAATTCGTCTAAGGATAAGAGCTATAAATGAGGGAGATAATCCTTAACTTGAAATGAATTTCTACATTTTATCACAGCAAAAATACACATCCGTATTTTCAAGCTAGTAACGAAGTACTTAGCTACTGGGCTGTAGAGACCCTTGGGGACTAACAGTCGACCAGCAGTGGCCTCGATCCAGGGGTCATAATGTAAAACTTATATGGTATCAATTTTGATGCACCAGATGCGCATTTCGACAAATAATGTCTCTTCAGTGATGCTCAACCGAAATTTTTGAAATCCGAAATAACAATAAACTTGTAAGAGCTATTTTGAGGAAAAACAGAGTGCCAAAAAGTGGAGTTGAATTCGTCTAAGGATAAGAGCTATGCATGAGGGAGATAATCCTTAATTTTGAAATGAATTTCTAAATTTTATATCTATTGTTAAAACAAAAGCTCTGATATATTCTATTGTTTCATTTGTAACCTGTGTTGTTTTCACGTCCTTGGAATTTCAGTTATTTCAAACTTAAATTCAGCGGAGGCATTCGTTCATACTGGCACGTCTCATTTAAAGATAACCTGTATTAGGACTTTAAAGGGATAGTAAAGGTCGTTTTTAAAAAAAGATATTTTAAAGAATTAAAATGAGTTCAGTTGACTCAAACAATTCATTTTCTATAAGTAATAACAATTTCATGAATTTATATTCAAATTCAAAGCAATTATGACTTTTAAATGACATCATTGAATTTTTGCTTCTTGGACAAAAATGTAAGTTGGATTCTAGTGTAAATTTTTGACGCACATGCAATCATTTCAAAGTTTATATATATATATATATATGTGTGTGTGTGTGTGTGTGTGTGTGTGTGTGTGTGTGTGTGTGTGTGTGTGTGTCATTAATCTTTTTATGATATCAGAAATATCATAAAGGAATAAGATGATTTGGGATGAAAACAAAAATCACCAAACTGAGCTTTACTACCTCTTTAATGTCTCTTTACCCAGATAAAGCATTAATATATATAGAATATCACACTCTAATGTTGATCTCGGACCTGGGATTGGCCCCGAGATCACTCAAGGGGCAATCCCAGGTCCGAGATCAACATTAGAGTGTGATATTGTTTATATCATATACCTAAAACACAACAAGTTGATAAACATCTTTTTAAAAATTGGGGCGGGGGGTATTGACCTAAACATAAATACATGGTATACTGTACAACGATATTTGACTATTTTATTCCTTCAGTGAGTTTACTTTAATGGTTATGTTTCCAGTACTATTGGCATTGTGAAACATGCTAAAGTCTGAGTTTTGTAGCTTTATTCCACTGCTGGTCACAATAATTGGATGATTAATCATGGACATCCCCTCATGTGGTCTAGAATCTGGACGTTTCAATTAACTGAACTGCTTGGCTGAGAAACTCGTCATATTTATCGCTGTGCTGTTCATGTACATGTATATTCTATTAAGCAGCTCCTAGGGGCTTGCTTATGAATACTAAAATTGGAAATAAGTGAATTATTTTTATTTCTTTTTTCGGATTTACCAAACTCGCCCGTTTTCATTATTTCATATAATTTGTAAGAGTTGTAGAACTTTGTTTACGTGGCGTCATCGTATGAACGGGAATGTTTACAGATCTGATGCCGCTATTTATTTGCTTAGGGAATGTTACATTATACTGAAGTAAGTTTTTTTTTACCGTTTCCCATCTGTTTAGCATCTATAAGTCGTTGAAAAACGTCGGAAGATATTGGTTCTGCTTTTCTCCTTTTATTGCCAAGTCCTCGGGATTTTAGATTTCAGAAATCGTTTTAAAGCAGTTTTCTACATCAAAATTACCGTAAATTAACATTTTGATCTCCATTAGGACCGGGAATTTCTAATAATGCTTTAGTTTCACCCTCCATAATCCTCCTACTATTTTTTGTCGCCTAGAACGTTGATTGTTTTTAAATGAAGTTAAACGTGTTATTGTTCTAAATAAACAATTGTTACTTGGGTTACCCCCCTTTGCTTAGATACTCGCTACGATTTAGCGCTGTTTTTGAAAACGTTTTTATTTAATTTTTCTGATTAAATTAAATTTTGTCGTGGAAGAAAGTATTATATTTGAAAAAAATTGTGTCTAACATCATTTTTTCATGTAGTTATGTTAGATTTCAAAAGATTAAAGAAGAAATAGCCATTTAAAATTTGAGGGCGAGACAGCCCCTTGACAACGGGCCGAGACAGAGATATCTCGGCCCTTAGGGCGAGACAGCCCTACCTACTTGCAACCGTCTCACCCTAGCCAAGATAGGTGTATCAGGGCTGATACACTACTAGGTATATGATATATTCTTGTTTTGTTTTTCAAACAACTGCAAGCTTATTTACTCGGAAGATACTCGTTTGATACAAGATAATTGTATTTTGAGTGGAACGATGAAAAAGTGAAGATAACGATCAGCAATCAATCTCATAAATACCACAAAGACTACAAAATTGAGAGTAAGACAAACATGCATCCTTATAAACACCAGAGTTGGGATTACGTGTCAGGGAGGGGTGTAAGCATTCCCTGTTGACCGGTCATACCCATTGATCCTTATATCATCATCAGGTGCGGAGTAACATGTGCTTAAAATTATTAATTAGAGAACGGCCTAACAACTGGTATAAAAACATGTCAGACTGCATTCGACCTAATGACAGTTTGTATTTGCAAATTGAATAATTATAAAGATGATAGAATTTACGAAATGCTTACTTTCAACGAGATTGTTGAACCCCTATAACATCAACTTCTTTGTCAGTAGCCTGCCTCGATTTAAAAACAAAAACGATGAAAGAAACTACTTCTATCAATTTCCTGTGAATTCTACTTTATGGCTGACTTTGAAATGGTATCTCAAATATCAAATTTACCCTAAATAACATCGACATGAATTTAACAAACTTTAATATACACTACCTGAGGATTTTTGCATATTGATAATATTATGGCTAATTATGATCCTGCTATGATTGAGAAGATTTCAAACGATTTTCCATATATATCCTAATGTAACGTCAGAATGGGTTAAAAGCATAAGAGGGATATTAAAATTCCGCATTAGACACATGAAAACAAAAGTACGTACCATCTATCCTTCTGTGTTTAGTAAACCAGAAGTGATAAAAGAATTAGATAGGTTACATGAGGAATATGTTTTGGTTCCAGCTGACAAAGCTAGTAACAATATTGTCTTTGTTTGTAAGGCTCATTATTACAACTGTATTTTAAACGAACTTGGCATTAATTCCACTTTTGGTAATCATACTTATACTCCAACTGCCCTTTCAAAAGACGAAATTCTTCAAAACCATGCTTCAGTTTTAGACACATTTAATATTCCAGCCAATGGGTCGAATGAATATGAGTTACCGTACCTATACTGGATTCCTAAACTACATAAAAACCCTTACAAACAAAGATACATTGCTGGATCCAGTAAGTGCTCTACCAAGCCCCTATCTTTGCTCCTCACGAAAATGTTAACAGCTGTGAAGGAGAAACTTCAAACTTACTGTGCGACTACATATGCCAGAAGTGGTGTTAATCAAATGTGGATCCTAAAAAATTCTAAAGAACTTTTAGTAAACTTGAAATCACAGAATTTTTCCAAAATCAATAGCATTAAAACCTATGACTTTTCAACACTATACACGACCATTCCTCACGATAAATTAAAGACTAGACTTTTTGACATCATAGACAGTTGCTTCTTCAACAAAAACGGAAATACTCATATCTAGTGATCAGTCATTCAAAAACTTACTTTGTTAAACACCACTCTGATTCCACGCACAAGTACTCTGAAGTTGAAATAAAAAATATGCTAGAGTTCCTCATTGACAATATCTTCGTGGTCTTTGGTGATCAGGTCTTCCAACAGTCTGTTGGAATTCCCATGGGCACGAATTGTGCTCCTTTGTTAGCTGACCTGTTTTTATATTCATATGAAGCAGAATTTATTCAAAAACTTCTACGTGAGAAGAAAAAATCTCTCGCTGTGACCTTCAATTCGACTTTTAGATATATCGATGACGTTTTGTCTATTAACAATGATAGCTTTCATTCATATGTCGATTTGATATATCCCTGTGAGCTCGAAATAAAGGACACCACAGAGTCGTCCACTTCTGCTTCATACTTAGATATTTTATTGAAAGTAGACATTAACGGCAAACTGACAACTCAACTGTATGACAAACGGGATGATTTCAGCTTCTCCATCGTCAACTTCCCACATTTATGTAGCAATATTCCATTATCACCTGCATATGGTGTTTATATATCTCAACTAATTCGATATGCAAGAGCTTGTTCTGGGTATAGTCAGTTTTTAAATCGAGGTAAGCTACTGACAAACAAGTTGATGGTACAGGGATTTCAACAATCTCGATTGAAGTCAGCATTTCGCAAATTCTATGGTCGTTATGACGATCTAGTTCGTCAATACGACCTCGCAATGGGTCAAATGCTGTCTGACGTGTTTCATACCGATTGTTAGGCCGTTCTTGGCACACTGATTTTGACTACGGATAACTCCGTTTACCTGATCAGGATATGGGGCTCACGGCGGGTGTGACCGGTCAACAGGGGATGCTTACTCCTCCTAGGCACCTGATCCCACCTCTGGTGTGTCCAGGGGTCCGTGTTTGCCCAACTATCTATTTTGTATTGCTTGTAGGAGTTTTTTTAAATCTTGAAAATCACGATCTTGTTCTATTTCTTTCAGGCGCTCCTTTTAAACATTTACCGCTACGTTGTGTGGGTTTTTTCAGTCTTCGGAGTCACATTTGCTTTCTGTATTTCCTTCGGAGTCACATTTGCTTTCTGTATTTTCTTCGGAGTCACATTTGCTTTCTGTATTTTAATTTCAATGAATCACTGTGTGATACCGTGTAACCGAGAACAGCGTTAAACGATCGCCATCTTTGTTTTCTCGTTTCCGTAATGTAAGGTCACGTGCTCTATATTACCTGACTGCAGACATGTACATGTAATATAGTCTTATAAAAAGTTCTTGACTAATCAAATTACTAGAATTTAATTTAATTGTGACAAATAGAATTATTTTCGACTGATTGAAGTGAATTTAGACGTATACAGCATTTTCTATAGAATCTCAAATTGATTTTGATTTCGTCTTCTCTGACTCGGAACTTCTGGAAAATGACAACATTGAATGAAATATTTCAAAATAATTTTTATTTCACATTTCTTCATATTAAAACCCATTGTTTTACGATGTGTGTATAAAACCTAAAACAAAATTTTACATAATTGTATTGGATTAGGAAGGAATGTATAAACCACATACAAGTTTGTAAACTGGTTAAAATGGATTGTCTTAAAAAGAAAACTAGGAGATGGTGAAAAGATGCCGTCTGCTTTTGATAATTAGCGTCTTTGGTACAAGTACAGTCGTACCTCGAATGTGTTGAAATTTCTTCGTGCACACAAAAGTGGAAAAACACGACAAACTGGCATGTAGGATCAAGAGTGGTGTATTTTTACAGTACACCGTTACATATTTCCCCTCAAACTTAAATGTTATTCTGAAATTTCACAAACTACCAAAAAAAATCATATGCATGTATTAAAACGGTATAGAAAATAAGATATACACATTGTGTTAATCACAATTATTTTGATGAACTAAGAATTATATTTATGTTGATTGTTCACCTAACATAAAAAAAAACAAAAAACAATTGATAACTCTGAAAAGAATGAAAGGTGGAGATAACGAACAGTGATCAATCTCATAACTCCTATAAGCAATACAAAATAGAAAGTTGGGCAAACACGGACGGACCCTTGGATATACCAGAGGTAAGATCGGGTGCCTAGGAGGAGTAAGCATCCCCTGTCGACCGGTCACACCCGCCGTGAGTCCTATATCTTGAGCAGATAAACGGAGTTATCCGTAGTCAAAAGTGTGCCAAGAACGGCCTAAAATGGGTATGAAACAAGTCAGTCAGCATTTGACCCAATGATAGGTTGTATTGGCAAACTAGATTGTTATAACGACCATAGAATTTGCGAAATGCTTACTTTAAACAAGACTGTTAAACCCTCTACAGCATGATACGAAGGGCTTGGCTTACGGGTCGCTACTAATGTCAGAGTCTGTTGCACGGTGCTTGGAATTTATATTCTGCTGTGGGGTTTTGTACTAGGTGTGATGTTGTGGGAGACTAATTACCTTTACCTCAACAGCTGAACGCAGATCATTACATATTGTGACAGCAATATCATATGGCGATGGAGACAGCGTATTGGTGTATTTTGTCAATCGCATTCACTTCATAAACACGTGGATTTTCATTTAACATTTAGCTTATAATCCCCCAGTAAAATCAAAGTTTGCCTGGGTGTTCGCTTTCCTTGAAATTATTTATTTTGTCTATTTGGACGATCGATCTCATAAATCTTATAAAGAATAAAAAATTGAGAGTAGGGCAAACACGGAACCCTGGACATACCAGATGTGGTAATTATCCGCCGTGAGACCTCTATCTTGAACAGGTAAACGGAGTAATCAGTAGTCAAAATCAGTATGACAAGAACGGTATAAAACACGTCAGACAGCAATGAAAGGTGAAGGTAACGACCAGTGATCAATCTCATGACTCCTATAAGCAATACAAAATAGAGAGTTGGGCAAACGCGGACCCTTGGACACACTAGAGGTGGAACCAGGTGCCTAGGAGGAGTAAGTACCCCTGTCGACCGGTCACACCCACCGTGAGCCATATATCTTGATCAATAGAACGGTCTGACAATCGGTATGAAACACATCAGACAGCATTTGACCCAATGATAGATTGTATTGGCAAGCTAGATCGTTATAACGAAGATAGAATTTGCGAAATGCTGACTATAAACGAGACTGTTGAAACCCCTATACCATCAACTTGTATGTCAGTAACTTGCTTCGATTTTAAAACTGACCATACACAGAACAGGCTCTTGCATATCGAATCAGATAAGATATATGAACACCAAATGCAGGTGATAATGGAATATTACTTCATAAATATGGGAAGTTGACGATGGAGAAGCTGAAATCATTCCGTCTGTCATAAAGTTGAGTTGTTAGTTTGCCGTTAATATCTACTTTCAATTAAATATTTAAGTATGAAGAAGAAGTGGGCGACTCTGTGGTGTCTTATTTCGAGCTTGTAGGGATATATCGAATCGACATATGAATGAAAGTTGTTATTGTTAATAGATAAAACGTCCTCGATATATCTAAATGTCGAATTGAAGATTAATATTTGCACATACCTTCAATAAAACAAAAAACTTCTACAGTAATTACTGAACAATAGAAAAGCTCTTTCTGCACCTAAATGTAAGTTCCGAAAAATTCTTGGGAATTTCTTCGGACCGCAAGTAACACGCATTATTAATAAGGAACATGTAACTAAGTCTGGCAGCGCCGTTGTTCCTCCTTGGTTTGTACCGGATATCTAACTTAAACTCAGCTAACTCCGGTACCAAACCAAGACGAGGCACATCCAGGTTCACAGTGATCATCACATACAGTATTATACAGCGAACCACAAAAATTCACTTTCATAGTATAACCCATAAAGCCACGCCCTCGTGAAGAAAACGAACAGTAATCAATCTAATCAATCCTACAGTGAATACAAAACTTAAGAACAGGGCAAGCACGAATTCCGGGAAACACCAGAGGCTGGATTAAGCGTTTAGAAGAAGTGAACATTCCCTGTTTACTGGTCACACCCGCCTTGAGCCCTCCATCTTAATTAGGTAGACGGAGTAATATGTAGTCAAAATCAGAATGTAAAGAACGGCCTAAAACGTCAGACAGACTTCGACCTAATGATAGCATGTATTTGCAAATAATATCATAATATCAACCATAGAATTTGCGAAATACTGCTCTTAGACTAGTGTATTGAATCAGTCGAAAGGCATAAACAGCATATGTAGATGGTGATAGAATACTATTATATAAATATAAGGAGATGACGACGGAAAAGCTGAAATCATCCCGTTTGTCATTGATATGAGTTTGTTAGGTTATTGCTAACGTATATTTTCTATAGAATATCCAAACAAGAAGCAAATATGGAAGACCCTGTGTTGTCTTTTATTTCGAGTTCTCTAAAATATATCAAATCGATATATGAATGAAAGTGAGCATTGTTAATGGATAAAACGTCATTAATGTATCTAAATTTAGATTTTGTCTCATATAGAAGCATTTAATTAGATTATACCTCATATGAGTACAAAACAGGTCAGCTAACAATGAGCACAACTCTTGCCCATGGGAATTCTAACAGACTGCTGGAAAACCCGTCAACAAAGGCTACTCGTAGATACTCTCAATAAGAAACCCCAGCATCTTTTAAAGATCAACCTCAGAGTACTTCTGCGTAGAATCAGAGTGGTGTTTAACAAAGTAATTTTTTGGATAACTGATAACAAGATATGAGTAATTGCGAGTTCCATTGTTATTGAAGCAGGCTAATTTGCTGCCTTTAATTAATCATGAGGAATGCTGGTGTAAAATGTTGAAGAGTCGTACGTTTCATGCTGTTAATTTCATAAAAGTTTTGATTTACTAAATGTTGTAGTATCCAAATTTGATTTACAACACTTCTCGCATATGTTGTGGCACAATACGTCTAAAGTTTTTCCTTCACAGTAGTCAATATTTTTGTAAAACAGCAATCTATCTCTGCAAAGGGTTTTTATAAAGATTTGGAATCCGGTATATGGTATGGTAACTTAAATTCATTCGTCCCATGTGTTTAAAACGGACACATGATTTGGATTGATTTATTGCTTTACGTCCCGTCGAGAATTTTTTGACTGATATTCAGACATCACCAGCTGTAGGTGAAGTACCACAAACTTAGACCTATGCGTAGCGCTCAGGGCTCTAACAGTGAGGGTTCTTTATTGTGCCAACGGCTGCCGCGACACGGAACCTCCGTTTTTACGGTCATATCCGAAATACTCGTGATTCTCGCTTCTAATTGCCGAGCGTTTGGCGAATGAGCAATCACTAGATCTAACTATTTTAACGTTTCAGGTTTTTCGCGGCGGTGGCACGAGTGGGGTTCGAACTCACGACCTCCCGCTTACGAAGCGAACGCTCTACCACTGACTTACCGCGATCGGTGAAAAGTGGTTTTGAAAAAAATCATCTGACGAAAGGGAACGTGGATTAGTGAATGCGGAGTTAAAGTTCTTTTGAAATACAATTGTAATAATTAGCCTTACAAAGACAATATGTTTACAAGCTTTGTCATCTGGAACCGGTAATGACTGCTGAAATATTGAGACAACTGGCTACCACTTTATCAACACATATATACATCTATTGAAACATCTGCTTGTCGTAAAAGGTGACTAAATGGGGCGGTCCTTCGGATGATACCGCAAAACCGGGACCTTATACACTGTATCACAGCAGGTGTGGTACGTAAGATCCCTTACTGCTCAATGGCCGTAAGCGCGGAGCATAGGCCAAAAATTTTCCAGATCTTCATCGGCAATTTATTACTGGATATGAGTGAAAAAATCTCGAGAGGAGCGTTTAACAATATACGCACGTACGCACTTCAATAAACTGTTTACTGTTGTAAGGCTCCCAGTTTCTTCATCCGTGTATTAATATTTAATACAAAACGTTTGATGTATATAATAAAATGCTATACATAGTTTAGAACTATACACCATAATTGTCAGAAAATTTGTTAATACGCAGTTGTTGTTGTTGGGTGGTTTTTTTTTTTAAAGATAATGCACTATACCTTTACTACGTATGGGATTTTGAATAATGTATTTCGTCCGAGACGTTCTGTTTATTTATTTTTTTCTGTGAGTTTAAAAAAAAAAAGAAATCATCCATTCAAGTCACATAGAATTTAACATTTTAGAATAAGTATACTATCTAAAATTAAAAGATTGGAAATTTTATTTCTATTTGAATAAATGATGTGTATATTTCAAAGTGCATTGGTATCGCATATCTGTAATGTCTCCCAAAGATTGTTTGATAATCATAATTAAGGTAATTCCACCCTTCTAGAATTAAAGGTTCAAATCTTATATTTAATTGTTGATTTTTCAAATAATACGTCTTTGTAACAAACAAACAAAAAAAGATAAAATAAGTATGTTGCAGTGTTGATATATATTTTTTTTATCAATTAGCACATATACCTGTTATCAACGTCAGAAAATTGCAATTTTCCTTAAACAGCATTATCAAAATTTCAGGGGAAAATGGTTAAAACGATATAATAGTATTCATAACAATTTCATGAAACTGTTTCTTAAAAAAAATATACAAAATGTTTGTGAAAAGTAAAGGAAATATATCACATAATGGACTTGATAAAGGATTCTATGAAAATAGAGTTATTGCCCTTGGATTCAATATTTTTAAACATATAATTGATAATTCATATATAACTTAGACTTGTAAAATATTTTATGGTTAAGATCTTTTTTTTTACAATAACTATTGAAAAGGACTCCAACAAAATTTATGTTCCTGTCATTCATAAATCCTAATAAATCATTGATTTTGCGAAATCTTATGACGTCACAGGAGATTGGAAATACAAGCTGTAAATGACGGCAAATAAATTGAAAAAAATAAAGTATAAATATTTAATATATTTGTGATTGAATACATATAACTTAATAAAATCAGAGTGAATCTGAAGCAATAAACCCGTCAAATCAGCAGAAAATGTCGATTCATGAATCATTGTCATCCTGTCAGTAATTCCTGCTCGTTATCTCCGATGTGTATTGATCTCGAACGTCACCAGTTCGGAAAAAAGCGAAAGAGAGACACTGAGCACGTGTCAGATTTGTAAATAATTTAACATGCCGATTTTATAGAAAATTCACTATCAAAATTTTATTTGAGTAGCACATTTGCGTATTCATTACTTTCTTACACTTCTTGTCATTCATGAAACGATGTAATATTTTAAAACAAACGACACGTGTAGTTACTCACGTCAGTTTCCGTCTTTGTATATAACCTCGACCTCAGCAACCCGATTATGTTCGGCATACCTCGTTCCCATATCCTTGTACACGACGCAATGGCGGTTTATACAAAACGTTCATTGTAGGTATGTTCTCAAACAATATTCCCTTGTCTATTTTGCTGAATTTTTCTTCAGATCTTAGGGATCATATTAGTTATACCGATAGGTGTTATTTAGTGCTTGATTGGATAGTTGAAAAAATACCGTCAGTTACAGCTTGTATTGTTTTAAAGATTAGAAAAACATCCTCTGCAGCCAATCAATAATTGAAGGCAGTAACATGTGTTGGATAAAATTTTATTTTCAGTGTAAATTCAATGTTATATGATTACAGCACGATTTAGCAAAATGTTAGTAGCACATGTGTATACAGTGTATGTAGTTTCCATATAAAGTGTACAGATTGCACAGTCATGGTCATATGACACTTTCAACATCTTTTTCATTGTATATGCAGTGGTGGATCTAAGGAATCATCAATTAATCGCAATGGCAACCACATATTTCATTTTTGCAGCTATCATAGTAATTTTTAGAAATAGTTTTGAAATATTTTTAGCCACAAAACTTCAACAGATGGAAGGATGACTTCACAGTTTTGGATCTGCAACATGAACGATGTGTTTCAGTTGGAATACAACCCCTCCCCCCTCCCCCGAATTCTTTGTTTAAGGTCAACAGTAAGATTTAAAAAAAATATTTCATAGTCCTACTAATAAAACTTGTAGCACATGTTGTGCCCCCCTTAATGTTAGAAATCCGAATACTGCAGTCTTAATTCAATGCATCGTTGAAATAAACCCATCTATAAAGATGTTTTCAAAACAAGTACGGGTTCAATTAACTTGACTTGGAGTTAACGGCCTATGTCGCAAATAATTTGGTCTGTTTTCCATCTAAATAATTAGTTTTGCGATCCAAGTTATCATAGCTGTAATCGCACATGTTTATTTATTATTTATTTTGAGATATTTTCTTTATATGGCTAGCCTCTGGAAGTTGTAAAATATGCATTATATGATGAAGATTTATCATTTCGGAAAATTGATTGAGCTATAATTAGATTAATTAATTGATAATTATATAATTATATGTATGATGATTTAATTGTTAAAGGACACAACGCATGTTTCTAAAAAAAAAAAAATTCATTTTTTCAGCAAAATTAATTCTTTTTATGCCTAAAACTACTTTAAATGTGTTTTTAATGAAATATTTTGCGTAGTTTTCGAGTTGAAAGCGATGAAATTCAAATTTTGCGATAGGCATATTTACATGTACTTTCGCTATTTTACGCGCCATTATGTGTGCCGTCATATGCGACCTCGGGTTTGAAAACATCTATTAGCCATTTCATATACAGATTAGATTTAATCGACAAAAAAACAATTATCACGATAACGGCTGGTAATTTACATTGCATTAAGGTGTTTTGTGCCATGCAAGGATTTACTAGTTGTCGGTGGAAAGGATTTAGACAGAGTACTTTTCAATTTTTCGAAGGAAGATATGAGAAAAAAGACGTGGATAAAAATTTTTGTTGGACCAAGAACTTTACCTTTAAGAAACACACAGCCACCTTTTCAAAAACGGCTTGAACAGAGACCCCGATAAAGTGCGAGAAAATTGATATATCAAGGCTAAGCACTGTTGGGCCTACAGCATATACATGTACATATTTCTGTTCTGGTTTTAAATTCAATACACACTCGGATCAATTGACCTTCACCTTGTAACAGCATAACTTGTGGTCCTAGTTTCTACCAACTGATAGATTTACCAAACATTTTAAAGATACAAACAAAAATTGAACTTTTAATAATAGATAATAGAATATTGTATTTCCTAACTTTGATTTGAATTATAAAATTATTTCTCATCGAACTCATAACATCTTCAAGAGTGCGTCAGTATATCGCTGTGCTACCACTTTCTTACGACGTCCAGATCACAATTAAAAAATAATAAGATTGCTTTATTAAAATAAAATATTGTGATTTCCACTTTAAATTCGATTATTTTTATTCATTTGTGTGCCTGTTTTTTTCTTCTTTTCTTTCCGAAATGACGGTAGCTAGATCTCGTTGTCAACAATGTAACGTAATTTGTCTAATCCAAAAATAAATAATAATTGCACTGTTTATTTTAGAAAAACAGCGTCGATTATATATACAGATGTATAAAGCAATAACATTTGCAAATAGTGTGTAGACAGCGACACATATAAACATTATTTACTCGCAATATTGCCGATTTCATACTCGCTTTCCTCGCTATATTTGGGTATTTACATTGCTATTTGTATGCACTGGTGGCAAAAACATATAAAACTCGGGAAATTTGTCAACATTGGTTTAAATGTTGGCCATTGTGAATAAATTAGGCCCTTAAAAGCTGAGTTTTTAATAATATCTCACACTACTTTCACAATCAGTTGATGAAGAAGGGCGCATGTGACGTCACTGTACCACGTGAATACCCAACTACACTGTAATTAACTAGACGTTTTGAAATTGGGCCTTAGGTTTAAGTCTGTATTGTGGTTAATTATCGCAATATTTCTGCGACCGAACCATTAGAATTAATTACTACAAGCATAAGGAAGACAAAATGCATGTAATTTTGTATACTCTGAAAACATGAGATATGTCCTTGAAATAAGTGTTTATTACTCTCCGTTTGCAACAGAATACCAACTCCATAATTTAATGGTTTTTAAATGTTCTTTTTGACCTCCTGTAGTTAGGTATCAGTTGCCAGTTTCCCATTTTTCTTAATTGTAATTTTGTTCGACTTACTCATAAAAAATTAATATTCTCTTTATGCTACCAAATATTTGGGCATGCTGCAATAAATTCACAGCTGTTTCTAAACTGTTCATTAAATGTACGGGTAGTCCCACCAGACCCTGATGCTAGTCCCCAGCAGCAAATAATGAAGAACAGGAAAACACATTATTCTGAGTAGCACGTAATTTTGAGATCCTGGAAATCTGTCCTTTTTGGGAGATGACTCCCGGGGTAAATATAACATTGGATTCAACATCGGGCCAAAAACAATTTGAGTATGATTCAGATTATGAGATCAGAATGAATTGCGTGCTTTGATAGTACTCATGTAGTATCTAATTCAGAATCATCAATATGGTGGCGGCTAATCGCGTCTCTTCTCATTTTTGACTAGGTTTTGCACTTAGAACTATAGCGAAAGGGTGACTATCATCACGAACAGGAGTAACAAGTTTTGAACTATAATTATAACTGTAACACTGAACCCGATCTATGATATGGCTCACTAGGTATTATTTCGATAGCTCTAATCAGTTTCGATGTTTAAATTATTCGATAATATTACAGAACAACTATCAACATTTTCTCGTTTAATAGGATGCTTTAGCTATAAATAATACTAAACTGTTCGTATACAATATTTCAGGAAGTCAAAGTGCAGTATATGGCAAATATATTTATCATAATGATACCGAGTTTACATTGTGTGATGGTTTTATTTATGTTGTATAATATGTAAACTGATTTCACTGAACAGAAAATTAATTTTACTCTTACTACTATCCTATGAAAGTGAAACAAAGTACAGTATATGATAAACATCTTTATCAAATGATACATGTTGGATTATGTTTTATTTATGTTGTATAATGTAAACTGATTTGAACAGACAATTGATCTCACACAAACTACTATAATAATAATAATAATAAAAGTACACTTATATAGCGCCTTATCTAAAAATACTCTAAAGTGTTGTACAAAATACTAAAATTTACAATTGATAATTAAAAGAAAAACCATAGAATACACAACGAATAATCCTTACAAATATAAGCATGGATGCAACATTATGTCATAATGGATAAAAAGTACAAATCAAGACAATTTAAAGTATAAAATATGATGCAAGCATACAACGTCCTAAATATATGAAAAACAAACAAGTAAAACCACTCAAAGGAATCTAAAACACAAATGTGCCCAAAGTTCATTAAATTCAACAGTACTATTGTATCTATTGACCATTAAACTGATCATTTCAAGTCATTTTCTTTTCTGAATTACAGGTAACACGATAGAAAATGGGACGGTTCACTTCACTGAACAATTATACGCTACCGGAGATAATGTAGAGTTCTGGGTGACCGCGGACATTAACGAGACCAATGTCAACGACTCCATCACGGTCATCATATATTTTGGTGATGGAGATTCTTGCGAATCTGTTGACAAGACAGCATCTGGTCTGAAAAATCTTAGTTCAACATGTCTGTGCAATCATTCCTACGAGTTACAAGGAAACTTTTCTGTGTATGCTCGTCTGGAATACAACGGCCATACTTACAACACTTCCGGTCAAATTATTTATATTTGGAACACAGTTAATGCGTTTAGAGGTAAGTAAATGATTCTAAAAGGAATATAAAACCCCGAACAAAACAAAATAAAAACAACAAAGCATATCCAACACCTAAAATGTTTAATCCACACTTTCATTGGGGTGTCGTCTGCTAACAAAACTTAATCTTTGCATTGTAAATGTAAACCATTACTTAACTTAAATTATCTTTTTTCAAGATGCATTAAATATATTTTACACGTATAACAAATGAAAAATAGTAATACGTAAAATATCTGCAATTTATAACAGGCAAGTCTTCGTTTTGGGGCCAAAATAAACATTTTATATATTTTAATGAATTTGATCACAAAGGGTCCTAAATTTTCTAATATATCAATTTCAGTGCCTGACATTTCAGATCTTTCATTCTGTAAACTTTCAAAGATATTTGACTTCATGCTCAATATATTTGTGTTTAATTCATCTGTTCCCTTCAATAACTGTCCATGTGGGAGAGAAGGAATTTCTTATTTTCATGTTTTACCAAATATTATTACCAAACTACAAACGAATCGGTATATTTACTGGATCCAGCAATATATCTCTGTAAAAGGTTTTATGAAGGTTTGGAATCCGGTATTGGTACGGTAACTCAAATCTATTCGTCACATTAACTGAAATATTAGATATCTTTAAAACTGAAACGTGATTTTGAAAAAGTTCATCTGATGAAAGGGACTTTGGAGTGTAAATTGGCTAAGTGGAATTAAAGCCAAGTTCTTTTGAAATACTATTGTAATAATTAGTCTTACAAAGACAATATGTTTACAACCTTTGTCATCTGGAACCCATGCTGTCTGTTGAAATATTGAGACAACTGGCTACCACTTTATCAACACATATGTACATCTATTTAAACATTTGCTTGTCGTATGAAGCGACTAAATGGGGGCAGTCCTTCGGATCAGACCGCAAAAACCGAGGTCCCGCATCACATCAGGTGTGGCACGTTAAACATCCCTCCCTACTCAAAGCCCGTAAGTGCCGAGCATAGGCCTAAATTTTGCAGCTCTTCATCGGCAATGGTGGCGTCTGCATATGAGTAAAAAATTCTCGAGAGGGGCGTTAAACAATATACGCACGTACGCGCTTAAATAAACTGTTTACTGTTGTAAGGATCCCACTTCTTCATCCGTGTATTAATACTTAATGCAAAACGTTTGATGTATATAATAAAATGCTACAAATAGTTTAGAATTATACACCATAATTGTCTGAAGATTTGTTAAAACGCAATTGTTTTTTTAAAAAGATAATGTGCATTACCTTTGCTATTTATGGGATTTTGAATAATGTATTTCGTCCGAGACGTTCTGTTTATTTTTCTTGCTGTTTGGTTTTTTTTTTTTAAAAAGAAATCATCCGTTCAAATCACATAAAATCTAACATTTTAGAATAAGTATACTATCTAAAATTAAAAGATTGGAAATTGTATTTCTCTTTGAATGAATGATGTGTATATTTCAAAGTGCATTGGTATCGCATATCCGTAATGTCTCCCAAAGATTGTTTGATAAACATATCAAAGATTAGAAAAACATCCCCTGCAGCCAATCAATAATTGAAGGTAGGAACATCTGTTGGATAAAATATTATTTTCATTGTAAATTCAAGGTTCTATGATTACAGCACAGTTTTGCAAAATGCTCATAAAGTGTATCGATTGCTCATTCATGGTCATATAACACTGTTCAACATCTTTTTACCTATTGTCCATTGTAAATGCATGGTGAATCTAAGGAATCTTCTGATAATTGCAATTGCAACGACAGATTTCATTTTTGTCGCTATCATGATTATTTCAAAAATACTTTCAAAATATTTTCTGTAGCCTTTAAGCCACAACAGTTTTGGCTCGACAGTTTTGGATCTGCAACATGTTTCAGTTTGAATTTCAAAATAAGAGAAATAAACAAAACACGATTTTCGAAATGTTCTTAAATTCTTAAAAGAACGGTGAAGATAACGAATAGTGATCAATCGCATAACCCTTATCAGCAATACAAAATAGAATTGGTAAAAATTGGACCCCTGGAAATACTAGAGGTGGGATCAGGTGCCTAGGAGGAGTAAGCATCCCCTGTCAACCGGTCACACTCGCCTTGAGCCCTATATCTTGATCAGGTAAACGGAGTTATCCGTAGTCAAAATCATTGTGCCAAGAACGGCTTAATAATCGGTATCAAACACGTCAGACAGCATTTGACCCAATGAGAGGTTGTATTGGCAAAGTAGATCGTTATAACAACCATGAATTTGCGAAGTGCTTACTTTAAAGGATACTGTTGAAACCTCTGCAACATGAACTTGATTGTCAGTAGCCTGCCCCGATTTACAAACTGACCATACGCAGAACAAGTTCTTGCGTTTCAAATCAGTTGAGAGATATAAACATCATATGTAGATGATAATGGAATATTGTTACATAGATATGGGAAGTTGACGATGGAAAGTTGAAATTATCCCGTTTATCATAAAGTTGAGTTTTCATTTTGCCGTTAATATCTACTTTCCATAACATATCTAAGTAGGAAGCAGAGGTGGACGACTCTGTGGTGTCTTTTATTTTGAGTTCACGGGGATATATCGAATCGACATATGAATGAAAATTATTATTGTTAATAGATAATACGTCGTCAAAATTTGTAGATGTCGAATTGAAGGCCACATCAAGAGATGTTTTCTTCTCACGTTGAAGTTTTTGAATAAATTCTACTTCATAGGAATATGAAAACAGGTCAGCCAACAAAGGAACACAATTCTCTCCCATGTAAATTCCAACAGACTGTTGGAGGACCTGATCGCCAAAGACTACGAATATATTGTCCATGAGGAACTCCAGGATATTTTTATTTCAACCTCAGAGTACTTGTGCGTGAAATCATAGTGGTGTTTAACAAAGTCATTTTTTTTTTGGATGACTGATCACTAAATATGAATATTTCCGTTTTCCATTTTTGTTGAAGAAGCAACTGTCTATGGTGTCAAAAAGTCTAGTCTTTAATTTGTCGTGAGGACTGGTCATGCAAAGTGTTGAAAAGTCATACGTTTTAATGATGTTGATTTGAAAAAAAGTTTTGCGATTTATAATTTACGAAAAGTTCTTTAGAATTCTAGCTCTAACTCTAACCTTAACCCACATTTCTGGCATATGTTGTCGCATAGGACGTTTGAAGTTTCTCCTTCACTGATGTTAATATTTTCGTGAGGAGCAAAGAACATTTAATGGATCCAGCAATGTATCTTTGTTTGAAAGGGTTTTTATGAAGTTTAGGAATCCAGTATAGGTACTGTTACTCATATTCATCCGACCTATTGACTGGGATATTAAGTGTGTGTAAAACTGAAGTATGGTTTTGAAGAATTTCATCTTTTGAAAGGGAATTTGGAGTAAAAGTGCAATTATCAAGTGTTGAATTAATGCCAAGTTCGTTTAAACTACAGTTGTAATAATGAGCCTTACAAAGACAATATTGTTACAAGCTTTGTCTGGTGGAACCAGAACATACTCCTCATGTAAAACTTATACGGTACCAATTTTGATGCACCAGATGCGCATTTCGACAAATAATGTCTCTTCAGTGATGCTCAACCGAAATGTTTGAAATCCGAAATAACTACGAAGTTTCTCATGTAACCCATCTAATTCTTTCATCTGGCATATGTAATCGCACAGTAAGTTTGAAGTTTCCCCTTCACAGCTGTTAATATTTTCTAAACACAGAAGGTTTGATGGTACGTACTTTTGTTTTGATGTGTCTGATGCGGAATTTTAATATTCATCGTATACTTTTAATCCATTCTGACATAGTATCAAGTTCTTTTTCATATTTAGCCCATCGTCTGGCATAATCTTCGACAGAATTCATAATAGAGATAAAGTTCTGTCGCCAGTTGAAAGACCAGGGACCTCTGTATTTAGGACCTTTTAGAATAAATAGTTTGAGGTCCTCATTTTCAACTCTATCTACATCACCAGTAATAACATGTCTAGCTGGACTATAGTTGAAAGAAGGCGAAGAACAAGAACACGTAGGTGGATTAAGTATAAGATGGTGGATGTCTAGGCTATGCAAAGTTTGTATATAATTTAAAAAATGAATGCAATAGTAGAAGTATATTTGTAGGAAATACAGGGTGTAGACTTGAACATGAAATAAGTTGGAAAACACGACTGAACTATTCCTTTGTTTTTAAATTTGAGCTTAAGGAACTGGTGGCATGATTCGGAAGGAATAGCACCCATAATCAGTGGTGATTTAAAGAGCCTGTGATTGGCAACCTGCATAATTATAGAGTTTAGTCTATATTCAGGTGTTGAAAAATCCAAGTATAGACTTGTTGTTGCTTCTTCAAATAACGTATGCAAAACTCTCAATGGAACAGTAAAGTTTTGTGCGAATATTATGTGGACCTAATTGTCTACTGACGTAAGGTAGAAGTGAATCAAAAGTGGCATCATTTATGCTTGGTCTTTTCTTTTATATGAACGGTGTCCATGACTGCGTTTCCGTCTCAGAGTATTTGGAAATAGTCCTTTCCGATATCTCCAGAATTCAGTTTTGATGTTTGAGTTATTGAATCATAACAAAACAACTATTAACATTGTCTTGGTTAATATGGTGTTTTAGCTATGAAAAATAAACCCCACTATGTAAGGTGAAGATAACGAACAGTGATCAATCTCATAACTCCTACAAGCAATACAAAATAGATAGTTGGGCAAGCACGGACCCCTGGACACACCAGAGGTGGGATCAGGTGCCTAGGAGGAGTAAGCATCCCCTGTTGACCGGTCACACTGTTCGTATGCAATATTTAAACAAGACAAAGTGCAGTATATGATAAACATCTTTATCTCATACGTGTGGTGTATATTGAAAGTGAGATAAAGCATTAGCTTTACCACACGCCCGTTTGATAAAGCACTTCCGGTCCGAACTACTTTTGACGCTGTCCCCGCTTGGATGACATATTTTCTGTGTTTATGCATATCAATGCATGAAATAAAGCGTAAAACTTGTTATTCTGTATTTATTTAGAATTTCTTTTATAGTAAAATCAAAATGATGTTGTCCCTACTGACATATAATGCAAGTTACCGGCCATACAAATGCCAACTCGGTCATAACTACTCAAAAATTACGATAAGAAAACAAAAATATGTGCACACTATTATCATTGACAAGGAATAGACGGCCTACAGGAGAAGCTGAATCGAAAGTACCTCGACATGCTGCGGTACCAAGTATTCACAAGCAAAGTCTCTTTTTTTCTGGAGCATATTGAATGTAACAAATCTCAACAGTTTTACTTACTAGACTAGGCCTATTTAAAGTGCCTCAGGATTTCCTCTCGCCCTCAGATCCAAAGAAACTACGTAAATAAAATCCAAATGCACAAACACTTCTACTTTTCATTGTAAACTGTTGAACATTCTAATAACGATGCATTAAACTATTACTTTCATTGATCGTTGTTACACATGTTTATTTCAAAACGACGACGACATCAAACTTTTATCAGACGGTCAGGCCTACGTCAAAAAATAGATACTCGGTCAATAGTTGTTACTTTGTTGGAATGGCAAAACCATTATTAATTATAAACTATAATCCCTTCTAAAACGATTTCATCCATGGTTTCTTTTATAAAAATGCCCTTTTGTACTATATATTAATGGCATATAAGCGCACTATTTTTTCCCGCGTAAGGAAGACAGATTAAGCACGACGTCTGAGCCACGGATTCAAAACGAATTAAATCAGCTGTTTCTACCATACTGGGGATCATCTTAAAATTAAGTGAAAAGAAGACACATGAGATAAATAGAACATCTATAATTGCGTATTTTGATATTTGGTTTATCCAACGAGTTGATATGGTGTATTTATTCGCGAGGCTTGCCGAGCGAATAAATACACCATATCAACGAGTTGGATAAACCAAATTTCAAAACACGCAATATTGATATCCTCTATTTATCACAATTATACTGATTTTGGATTATGTTTTATTTATGTTGTATAATGTAAACTGATTTGAACAGACAATTGATCTCACACAAACTACTATTGTATCCTTTGACCATTAAACTGATCATTTCAAGTCATTTTCTTTTCTGAATTACAGGTAACACGATAGAAAATGGGACGGTTCACTTCACTGAACAATTATACGCTACCGGAGATAATGTAGAGTTCTGGGTGACCGCGGACATTAACGAGACCAATGTCAACGACTCCATCACGGTCACCATATATTTTGGTGACGGAGATTCCTGCGAATCTGTTGACAAGACATCAGCTGATCTGAAAAATCTTAGTTCAACTTTTTTGTGCAATCATTCCTACGAGTTACAAGGAAACTTCTCAGTGTATGCTCGTCTGGAATACAACGGCCATACTTACAACACTTCCGGTCAAATTATTTATATCTGGAACGTGTTTAGAGGTAAGTAAACGATTGTAGGAGGGATATAAACCTCCGAAGAAAGTATATACATACATACATTCATACATATATACGTACATACATTATATGACATATAGGAATTATGAGATTGATCACTGTTCGTTATCTTCACCTTTCATATTAAAACACGTATAAGAAATGGAAAATAGTATTACGTAAAATATCTGCTATTTATAACACGATAGCCCAAATACACAACATTTTATACATACTAATAAATTTGAAAGGGTTCTTAATTAATTTTTTTAATACATTAATTTCAATACCTGATATGTCAGTCCTTTCAATATAAAATAAAATGCACAGCCTATGTATTGTAGGTTTAAGATATTTCACCTCATGCTAAAATATTTGTGTTTGAATTGTCGATGTGAGACAGAAGGAATTTCTTCTTTTCCTGTTTGAAGAAACATTACTACCAAACTACAAACGAATCAGCATATTTTGTGTTGTGTAACAATGAAAATGATATCGTTCTTCCGTTTACTGTGAATAAATGAGGAATATATAAATCACATAGAAGTTTGTATACCAGTTCAGGTGGATGGTTTGGAAAACGAGGAGTAGATTGTGAAAATATGTTAACAACATTTGATATCAACCAATCGACTGCTCTGTTAGAAGTCCAGTCGTACCACAAATGTGTTGAAATTCCATGGCACCAAAGTAAAAACGCATTACAAACTGCCATGTATCAAAAATTAATAAAAAAGTATACTCCAAATTTTAACAATTAGTACATCGTTATACTTTCCCTCCAACATCAATGTTGTTCTGACATATAAACTCATACATTACAACCCTATAGAAAAGAGTAATCTAACGACATACACTTTCGGTCAAAAATTGATTTCCATATAACCTCTTAAGAGTGTGCTCTATACATTTAAAATTCATATCATTGAGCAGTATTACTGCAGTCAGCTTGATGTACTTGGAGTAATGATCTTATAAATTGACAACTTGAGATGAAAAATATAGTTCCTGACTCTGAGAAGAATGAGAAATGAAGATAACAAAATGTAATCAATCTAAATCCCATAGAGAATACAAAGGTAAGAGTTTTATACGGAACCTAGGAGGAGTAAGCATCCCCTGTTGATACACCTGCCCTGAGCCCTGGATCTTGATCAGGTAAATGGAGTAATCTGTACAAATCAGTGTTTAAAGAACAGCCTAACAATTGTATGCGATGTAAAGTTTTAGGTACACTGTACATACAATACATAATACCACACTGAATTAGAACATAAGATATACTGGTAGATCTACAAATGTGTTTCTCGCGCATATCCCTAATTGGCATTGGTTCATGGGCGAGAACTCGATTTTTCCTTGGAATCGTAAATAAACCCCGCTGATGGACTTGAAATTGGTGAATTTCTCAGATCAATGTCATTGTATCTATACCCTCCCTTCATGTATTGTCTTCTTCTGACAATTAGATTTGTGATTCATTAAAAGACTATCCTTACAACGTTAATGTGCTGCTGTTATTTTTTGACGGTTCTAAGGTTTGCCGTTACGGATCGACAGGCATGGCTGACGGGTAACTGCTACTGTCTACATCTGTTACACGTTCTTTGGAATTTATATTCTGTTGTGGCATATTTTGCTACTGTGGTGTTGTCTCTGCTCTAAATGATTTGATTTGCTTTGCCTCAACAGCTGAACGTAGATCATTACACTGCAAATCGCAGAAGAGATAGAGAATCGGTCCTTTTTTGTGGTCCTTGACTTTGTAAACTGGTTAGATTCCGTTGTTATCATTTAGATTACCACCTGAACACAATCCCCCTTAAGGCATATTTGGACCTCCCTCTACACACAGTACTTTGTTTCTTAAGCAAGAGGTACACTAGAAACCTTTTGATCGTAATAAAATTCGTTCCTCTTTCCTGAATCCCCTGATTTGCAGCTAGCGGTTTCCTTAGCGTTCTCCTTCTCTGTGACTTTAATGGTTTTTCTTCAAGACCTTCTCCAAAAATTATATCAACTGCAAAAAAGAGGTTGCCGTCCGATTAAAAGATAGACAGGTAAGTATTCTCTTGTATCATGTTAGCAGTTATAAGTGTGTGCACTTTCTTCAGATTTCGATGTGATTTTCATCCTGTCTTATTCGCTTTTATTAAAATGGGAAGTTTTTCCAGCTGTGTACGGTTAAAGCGTTCCATTTAGTTGTTCCCTTATGGATGATATAGTGTCTTTCGAGAATGCCATGCGGCTTTTAGAGGGAACTGAACAGCTCATTTTAAAACTTTCTGTTCTTGTCATAATGCATCTTTTGAGGTAATCCAAATGGCATACTGAATTCCTGGAAATGTTAACCATTGCAGTCTTCTCAGATTATTCCGAGACAGATCCCCTTTTGTGAACCTCGTAAAATTATCCACCACAATGGAAGATGTTCATAACCTACCTTTTAGTTTTCGAGGTAAGTAAATCGATGGAAACGATCTGGAAAAATCATAACAATTGGCTGACGCAATGTATTTCTCTTTCTTGTGTGTAGTTTGTCCTTCATATATGCGCATACCTTCACAATAAGACAACGAACTTCTGTTTTTGATATGGCTTGTCAATAGAAATTCTCTCTGGTCAATGCTATAGCTCTTTCCGCTCGTCCGTGTCTCATTTTTGAGTGCAGTTCTTGTATCACTACATTTCAATAGATCTTGGAGAAGACAATTTGGAATCATGGCCCCTTATTCAGAGCGCAAGCAACACATTTCAGAAGTCCGGTAGAGTCTTTCTTTCCCTCATGTGTTTTATTAATTGGGATGAGAAGTTATACATTACAGTCTTAGACGCCTGCTGATTTTGTTTGACAAGTTCAAGAACGCGTCTGCTATCCATGTCCATCTGCTTTGTTTTGATGAAATCTGCATCAGGAATTGAAATTATTCTACTTTTATCCGGTTTCGGAGTGTCTAATAGTTTTTTCGAGCATGTTAGGTCATTCAGCAGCAGCTTGACAAGTAACACAGTTCACAATTGACTGTATAGTTCCTAGTGTACCAGACCTCTGACTTAAACTCGGCTAAATTCGAAATCCAACGTAGACGCGTCGCATCCAGTTTTGCAGTAGCCATCACATACTGCGAAGGATTTTACTCACTGTATACAATAACTGAAATTTTACAATATAAACCAAAACGTCGCACCCTCGTTGTAATGAATTTTACAAATTTGGTAAAATGCTTTCTCATTATTTCTATGTTCATACACTCAGTTTGGATGTTCATAGTCCAAGAGAAAAAAATTAAAAGAAGTAATGCTTTCTCTCTATATGAACCCTAGATCCTTGTCATTTCTCCATTTGAGTTTCAACTCATAATATGTGTTGGGTTTAATTATTTAATCAGGAATCAAAAATGTGTTTAAGAATGTATACAGTATTATTATATGACTTCCACAATTTTAATTAATACAGTATCATTATATCAGTTAGAGGTCGCGTGTTTCACAATTTTAATTAATACAGTATCATTATATCAGTTAGAGGTCGCGCGTTTCACAATTTTAATTAATACAGTATCATTATATCAGTTAGAGGTCGCGCGTTTCACAGTTTTGACAGTCTTACTTGTGTATCATGACTATGCACACATTTTTGTTAGATGTCTCCAATAGCTAAGAAGGTTGAATAATTATAAATATTTTTCTTAATTGCATGGGAAGAGCACTAAATTAACAATATTTCTCACCCTGGCACGCACTATACAAATTGTATTGTTCATAGGAATGTAGCAATATTCCATTATCACCTGCATATGGTGTTTATATATCTCAACTGATTCGATATGCAAGAGCTTGTTCTGGGTATAGTCAGTTTTTAAATCGAGGTAAGCTACTGACAAACAAGTTGATGGTACAGGGATTTCAACAGTCTCGATTGAAGTCAGCATTTCGAAAATTCTATGGTCGTTATAACGATCTAGTTCGTCAATACAACCTCGCATTGGGTCAAATGCTGTCTTACGTGTTTCATACCGATTGTTAAGCCGTTCTTGGCACACTGATTTTGACTGCGGATAACTCCGTTTACCTGATCAGGATATGGGGCTCACGGCGGGTGTGACCGGTCAACAGGGGATGCTTACTCCTCCTAGGCACCTGATCCCACCTCTGGTGTGTCCAGGGGTCCGTGTTTGCCCAACTATCTATTTTGTATTGCTTGTAGGAGTTATGAGATTGATCACTGTTCGTTATCTTCACCTTGCATAAGATTGATCTCATTTTGTTATCTTGACCTTTTTATGCCATATACCAATTTGGTATAAATAGGCTTATTGTAATCTTCTCTTGCATATCGAATCAGTTTTAAGAGACATAAACACCATCAGCAGTTGCCAATGGATAATAATGAAGTAGAGTATCATCGAGCCCGATCTAAAGATATCACCGTCAGCATGTGATGATGGATAATAATGAAGTATAGTATCATCGAACTCGATCTAAAGATAACCAATCGGTTGTATGCTCTGGTAGCCAATTTTGATGTTCTGAATTATTCAATCTTATAATAACCAAAACATGGTGTCTCTAATCACTTTCGACCAGATCTTGTACTCTGTGGCTGTATACAAAGATGGCGGAGTAGGTATTGTTTCGTAGACCCTAATAGCCACTTTTGATGTCCTAAATTATTCAACCAAATGGTAGAACAATTATTAATATCTTCTCGGTCAATATGATGCTTTAAATATCCTTTGAAGTACCATATTTACCGATCCCAGAATGCGAGGTTAATATTATACTTTCCAGGCAACTAAAGATTGTATTGAACTAATAAATGCCAATAATTGTACAATAGATAGGGCTAGTATGTAAATATAAAACTATGCAGTCGGTGAAGGTATACTGTGGATGAAACAAAATTTGGTTGGGAAAAAGGAAATAAATTATAGTTCATTGCGACTCTACACAGAAAATGGCCTCTTTCAGCTTGCATTGGTGTTGAACTGCAGAACAGATGTGTTGCCTTTGATGGAAATATACACCATATTACTCGTCCCGTCATGTATTGATTTCCTTTCATATACAGTAATAAAATAATTTACTTTGCATTTAATTGTATTTTACAAGTACTGAGTCAATAAACACATTAATCAATGATATACATTATGGATGTTTATAGCTCATTTCGTTCTGTCTTGAAATGGCTACACCATGTCTCATTTTAATTAAAGCTTTGATCACTGTGAAACGGTATACCATTTTGCTCAATAATTCATCCAGCAATTATGCCCTCCGAGCTCGGTGAATACTGAATTTCTTATGTAGCTATGGCATCGTTTTTTACCTTAAAGGATGAAGTGATATGGTTAAATGCCAACGGCCCGCAATATATTTGTGAAAATAAATTTTCATGTCTAATGTTAAATTTTACATGATTCTACTGATTAACAGTTATACATGTATTTTTATGATTTAATGTGATTTAAATGTTACATGAAACATACATTCACCCACAACGGTATAAAGCTCTGAGTTTTAGCTTGGGGTTTCCTCATTAGCTGAAATTCCCATAGGAATTTGGCCCCGCCCATACTTTTACAGATCTGGAAATATGTTGACGATAGAAGATACAGTATATAATATCATTTAGGCTGTGCTTGTATATTGTTAAAAACTTTTTAATTTCGTATGGCGATAATTGTACCCCATATCGATGATAATTACTAGAACTTCTCCATTATGGAAATATGTTTGAACTTCATGACCTACCTGGAATAGCTCGCTTTATACTAAAGACAATATCACATGATTCGGATGCATTGTTCGAGTTTTAGGAACATAAACACAATTCTAACACTATTTAGAATGACCGAACAAATAATGTCACGTGATTTATAATTGGGGAAAGCACATTCCAAAACTGAATGGTGTCCTTTGTGTTACGACTCGACCACTTTGTTTATCATTATTCATGAAGGAGTACCATGACGAATGCTGCTTGTATAGGGTTTTAAAATCAATTGATACTTCGACATTCCTCATGACAAAAACAAAACAAACAAAACAAAAAACAAATTAAAGAAAATTATTGAAGATAACGAACAGTGATCAATCTCATAACTCATATAAGCAATACAAAATAGAGAGTTGGGCAAACACGGACCTTTGGATATACCAGAGGTGAGATCAGGTGCCTAGGAGGAGTAAGCATCCCCTGTCGACCGGTCACACATGCCATGAGCCCTATCTGTAGTCAAAATCAGTGTGCCAAGAACGGCCTAACAATCGGCATGAGACACGTCAGACAGCATTTGACCCAATGATAGGTTGTATTGGCAAACTAGATCGTTATAACGACCATAGATATTGTGAAATCCTGATTTTAAACGAGACTGTTGGAACCCCTGCATCATCAACTTGTTTGTCAGTAGCCTGCCTGAAATTAAAAACTGCCCATACGCAGAACAAACTCTTGCGTATCGAATGTGTATACAATGTTAACTTTTGTAAGATAGAATAGATTTTATTGACCACGGAAAAGGGACCGAGTCCAATAGCTGTTTCGCTTCATCTTTTGTGCATAATTGTAATTTATTTACATTTCCAATGGTTTGCCTTAGTTTGATATGTTTACAAATTATAAAGATACTCATTTCCTCACAAATGCGGTACAGTTGTAAACATTGCGCGTATATTCTTGATAAATATATAATACGTCTATTTCAAGGTCTGCGGAATCAGACAGAAGTGAAAGGAAGTTGTTAATGAAAAGTGAAGATGACGAAGAATAATTTATCTCATAAATTCCACAACGAATACAAAACCAAAAGTGGGACAAACACGGACCCCTGGACACACCAGAGGTGGGATCAGGTGTGTAGGAGGAGCAAGCATCCCTTCTTCAGTGGTCACACTTGCCGTGAGCCCTATTTATTGATCATGTCAACGGAATAATCCGTAGTAAAATTTAACATATAAAAACGACCTAACAATTGGTATGAAACACATCAGAGAGCTTTCGACCTGACGACATGTTGTATTTGCAAATAAGATCATTACAGCGACCACAGAAGTTGAAAGGTTGACTTCGAACGAGATTGTTGAAACCCCTATAGCATCATCTTATTTCTCAGTAAATTGCCTCGATTTATTGATTGATTGAATAGGGACTCTCGAGATTATTTCACTCATATGGAGATGTCACCACTGCCGGTGAAGGGCTGTAAAATTTAGGCGCTTGTGGCCATTGAGCAGGGAGGGATCTTTATCGTGCCACACTGAACCTCGGTGTTTGCGGTCTCATCTGAAGGACCGCCCCATTTAATGGCCTCTTACGACAAGCAAGGGGGTACTGAGGACCTATTCGATTTAAAAACTAATTCTACACAAAACATGTTCTAGCTTATTGAAATATAAAAACACAAGTACCATATGGAAGTGATCATTGGATTTTGCTACATAAATATGGGAAGTTGACGATGGAGATACTGAAAAAAAAAATACACGAGGGTATGAACAGCAACACATTTTGCCGGTATATTTTCCCAGTATACTGGCGTGAAGCGTCGTTCTTGTATCCTCATCTCAAAAATGAAAGTTATTTCTTAAATATCGAGAAGACTGTTAAAAATAAAATTTATTTCTTAAATATCAAGAAGACTGTTAAAAATGAAATTTATTTCTTAAATATCAAGACTGTTGGTGATCGATTTTTTGTTTGTTTGTTTTTTGGGTTTTTTTTATCATTATTTCTAAAGATGAATGTTTCTTTTTTTATAATTCCTTAGTATAATTTGCTTCTTTTACGTGACACTCAGTCATTGATAAAAATTACTTTTTAAAAGAGTGTGACAGTCTAATTCTACATGTACGTACAAGTATTCTGAGGTCGATATTGATGTAGTTCCTCATTGATAATATTTACGCAGTCTTTGGTGATCAGGTTTTCCAACGTCTGTTAGAAATCCATGGGAACGAATTGTGCTCCTTTATTAGCTGACCTACTTTAACATTCGTACGAGACATAATTTATTCAAAGCCTCTACATGAGAATAAAGAAATTCTTCCCGTGGCCTTTAACTCGATATTTAGAAAGATCGAGAACGTTTCATCTATTAGCGATAATCATTTTCATTCATATTTCATTTTCGACATAATCCATTGAACTCGAAATTTAAAAAAAACCCACCAGTACAACTGGTTCTTACTTCGATATTTTATTGAATGTAGATGATAACGGCAAGCTAACAACTCAACTTAATGAAAAACAGGATGACTTCAATTTCTCCATCGTTGACTTACCATACTTATGTAGCAATATTCCATTATCACAAGCATATGATGTTTATGTCTCTCTAATTATTCGATATGCAAGAGCATGTGCTGCGTATGATAAGTTTTTAAATCAATGAATGATGATGTTTCAAATTTCTCAAATTTTATGGCTGTTATAACGATCTAATATACGAATACAACATGTGATTAGGTCGAATATATTTCATACAATATCAAGATATAAGGCTCACGGAGCGTGTGACCACTGAACAGGGGGTGCTTACTCCTCCTCGGCACTTGATTCCACCCCAGGCATATCCAGGGATTCGTGTTTGTCATATCGTACTCTTAAAGTTGTATGGTCCGAATTTCGACAACATTTTTCCAGCTTTTAAAAAGGTTGTTAAATCATCGCAGATACATACTTATGAGGCTGTACGATATTTCATCTATCATTTCTCTTGTTTAATCAGAATGATTTGATTTAAGTCGGTGTTTGCAAACAACTGTTTTAATGCACGAATCAAAGTGACAGTCACATGTCCAGTTTAGACTTTCGGAGGTCAGAGATTATCGATGGTCTTATCTGTGTAAAGCTATGTATTTTGTTTCTACAACCCTAAGTTAAAGGGAAATAAAAATACCAAATACCTCTTAGTAATTTTTTTTTGTTTTACGCTCTTTCAGACCTACATTTAGACAGTTGCGTGTAAGTTATATTTATCATGGGATGTCCGTGATGCGCGTGGAGCTATTTATAGACGCCTAACAGACTTTCCGAGCGGCACGCACACGCTCAACAGGGGATGCTTACTCCTCCTAGGCTCCTGATCCCACCTCTGGTGTGTCCAGGGGTCCGTGTTTGCCCAACTATCTATTTTGTATTGCTTGTAGGAGTTATGAGATTGATCACTGTTCGTTATCTTCACCTTGCATTTACTTTTTAATACTATTCTCAATTTTGTCTTTTACGTGCAAATGTTTTCAAGCATGTAATTAAGGGAAATATAATAACATTAAAACTAATTAATCTCCTTTAACGTAATTTTGTACGAAAATAATAGATGAACATGGACCACACAGCTTTAATTTTGTATTCCTTATAGGCATTATGAGATTGGTCACTGTTTGTTATTCACACCAAAACACGTGACAATCGATGTTCCGTGGTTGACACGTGTTTGGTTTTTTTTTTGGGAGGGGGGGCGATATTTCTTATGCGCCCCCCCCCACCCCTGAATTACCTGAATACATATAATTTTTAAATCATATTGATTAAGCAATGTGAAGCATACAAGTATATTTTCTTCTATGTTTGTTTTGAAGAACTTTGCCTAAATGCATTGCTTTGTATAATCCGTATTTACAGGAAAATATTCGCCCCCAATTTATTTTCATCTCTTTCGCCCTCGTTGTCACGGCGAAATTAAGAGTGGGCGAAACTGTTTTCGCTCATACCTCTCGTTTAACACAACTGTGTCTAGGCGAATTTAAAACGGGGAAAACTGTCTGCAAGTGTAGAGAGGCGAAAATAACACGGGCGAAAATAGCTCTGTATACAGTGTACATGTATGTCAAATTTGTTTTTCTAATACTAGTAATGTTTGATTTACATAATGCTAGATTTCTGAATTACAGGCAACAGGATAGAAAATGGGACGGTTCACTTCAATGAAGAATTATATACTACGGAAGCGAACGTGGAGTTTCGAGTAACAGCGGACATTATCGAGACCAATGTCAACGACTCCATCACGGTCACCATATATTTTGGTGATGGAGATTCTTGCGAATCCTTTGACAAGACATCATCTAATATGAAAAATCTTAGTTCAACATGTCTGTGCAATCATACCTACAAGCTGCAAGGAAACTTTTCAGTATATGCCTATCTGGAATACAACGGCCATACTTACAACACTTCCAGTCAAATTATTTATATTTGGAACACAGTCAATGTCGAAATTGATTCGAAAGATATTGCTGGAGTAGAACAAATAATTCAGTTTAACCTGGTGCCAGTTCCTTCGTGGGATATATTCTATATCATAGACTTTGGAGACAATGAAAATTTAACACATCTGTCAAAATCATTCCAAGAGTCCTACAGGTCAATTCCCATTGAACATGCATACTCAGCTCCCGGGGTTTATAATGTAACACTGAACGCCTGGAACACAGTGTATAGGAAATTTCATTACAAAATTGTCAGAGTGGAATACCCGATTCCTAATAATAGTTTATCCATTTCTCCCATGTCTGATAATATTCCATTTCCTACTGGAAAAACTGAACTGACATTAACATACTTGGGAAATCCGGATCCCACAAATGTTCGTTGCATCTTTCAGTATGGGGATGAAGAAGAAATGCATCCTGCAAATCTCACGAACGCTAAACCAATTCAGAAGGTTCACTTTTACAAGTCTATAGGAACTAAGAACGTAAATTTTACGTGTACCAATGACTTAACTGTGCAGAGTGTGCATGCAGTTATGAATGTATTGCCATACACATTAAATGAATTTGATTTTCAGTATTCGAATCCAAGACGCATGAGCATGACCTTGGAACCAGTAGAACCGACAGATAATTACCGCCATTATTACAAGTCTATTTCAGTGCCTGTTCAAGTAACATTTACCATTGTCTTAACGAAGTTCAAACGAATCCCTCCTGGTATAAACGTCACGTGGAATTTTGATGATGGGACACCCAATGACGTTTTTCTACTTAAATCAAAAAAGAAGATTCATACATTTTTCAGCGAACGCAGAACATATGATATGGTCATAAAAATGGAATCTAGTTTCGCCAAACACACATTTTATCGTAGTATAACATTAGGTGTGATTGACTTCGGATGTAGTCCGAAGAAGTTTGACTTACGGCAAGTAAGCACGAATTGTGATGTTAAAGGGATAATCGGAACTCCTACATACAAGTTTTCTTCAGATTCCACTTTTTCGACATCAGAAAAAAGTAACCTTTATGTCAATGAAAACATGAATGGCTCGAGATATGCTGTGAATTATCAGAAGTATGGCTTCTACATTCCAAAAGTCGAGTATGATGGAGAAACGGTCTACCTGAGTCAGCCTCTGATTGCCGACTATGAGCTAGACGATGCCCTGTTTCTTGATATTCAACCAAAACAGATTTCTCTTCCACCATGGAAGGTTACATTCAAAGTACGAACGAATTCAGCGAGACCATACACATTTTGCAGTATGAAGCTGGGGGATGCAGTAGATCGCAAGTTTGTTTACAACAAAACACAGAATATAACAGACACAGCACCGATAGTGTTTTCCTATTCGTACACTAGTCTTGGAACACATACTGTGGATGTTACATGCTCGAATTACATTTCAAGAAAACCAATGACTGATAAAGTGATCGTTATGAATTCTTGTTTTGATTCTAAAGGAATTTTTGATCGCAATCATTCTATACCAACACATCCTATGAGAGTCTACACATCGAAGAACTTGTATATTTCAAGCAGGATGAATATTTTTTGTGAAAATGAAAATCCTAATTTCCAGTGGCATATATATCAGGCAAATAGCACTGGCAAAACAAATATATATATTCCTTATGAAAATCCTCGAAAGGAAGGACAGGGTACACTGTTGATAAAAAGAAACACCCTGTCAGAGGGGCTGTTTTATTTGTTGCTTAATGTGTCTCTCAGTATCACGTGGATATCGGAATATACGTATCTTCGTTTCTTCACACCTCTCCCTTATGCTTACATAGTCGGTGGTAATTACGTAATAGGACCAACAGATCTCAAATTCGACGCTCTATCGGAATCTCATGTGGCAAACGGGGAGTTTGGAGATAACGAAAACTTAACCTTTTCATGGAGTTGCAAAAGGTATTGAAAAGGAATTAGACATGAAGTAAAAGGTATTAAACACGAAGCAAAAGAAATTAAACACGAAACAAAAGGTACAACATGTAGGAGTAAATGCAATCATAACCAAGCTGTTGGTTTTGACCCAATAATACATATCTCATTAACTACCATTCTTCATTCTTCTTCCAGAGTTTTGTCATTTGCAGATATTTTAGGACGGGTCAAATGTATCATGTGATCTATTATATATAGATTTTGTAGAATCCTTTATGAAGTGCTAGTATCTAATAGCCTCAATAGAAAGTATTTCAGTACATCGAATGTGGTGAGTCATGGTCGTGTGCTACATAATGGACAATTTGATAAGTCAGGGTCATGTGCTACACAGTGGACAAATTCACATTATGTATCTGATAAGAAAATAGTGAATGTTTGGGATAAGCGTTCGTTCGAGGGAAACTTCTGCATAGGAAGAGAAATGGAATATCTTGTCGGGAATTTACAATATCCTAGCGCCTCTGTAATGACTTTGGAATTGATCCATAAAATGTTAAATATGGGGAATATAATGAATAATCTATCATATAAGTTGGTTGTTTGTTTGTTTTACGTCCGCTAGGGACTATCTCACCCGTATTGAGACGTCACTAGTTATAAGTGAAGTGTTATCGTCTTAGGTTTGACGCTGCCATGGCGCGAGCGGGGATCGAACTCACGACCTCCCGGTTATGAGGATCGTGAGTTCGAGCCCCGTTCGTGCCTAGCCGCGTCAAACCTAAAACGTATACATGGGCTAAACATTGGTCTAAATTGATGGCACTCACCACATTTGTTGCCGCTATTTATCTTCGATCTATCTATGTAATTCTTATGTCTTCTATTTATCTATCCTTTAATCTGTCAAACAATATAAGACTCATAAAATTGTTGTATTTTCTATAGAGTTCATCATACGAATTTTAAGGAGCACGAAATACTTCTCGATGAAACACCAACAGGCGTGTGTTATGTGAAGGAAGTAGCACGTGGGATTGGCCAATTGAATTCTCCCGTATTAAATAGTTCTGAATACGCCGTTACAGTTACCGTTTCTGAAGGGTCGTCTCTAAAGAACTTTACACAGATTGTAGCAATCAATAATGGACCAGCAAAGCTACAGATCAAGTATAGTCTAGAAACTCCTCTCAATTCAAAGAGTGAAATATATGAAATACGTCAACATTCTAATGATTTAAATGAAAACGAATATAAATCTGAATGATTAAACCGTTGTCTTTAGTTGCAGTCTAAATTGTGGTAATAAGGTTGTTGTAACTTCTAAACTGGCTTTGGTGGCGTGGTGCGGATCTTGTCAACAGAAACAGAATGTTTCGTATTTTTGGCAGTTGTGGAAAGACGAAAGTAAAACAGGCCGATTCCAGCCATGGGAAACATTTTCAGGTAAAGTTTTGCACTTTAGGGATGGATTCTTCTCGTATTCATTGGAGGCGTTAATATACAAGAACCATAGAGGTATACATTCATTTGACGTAGAAGAAAAATGTGGGTGTCGCGGATCTGTTTCTGTGTCCATGGCTGAAGAAATACCAATAATCAAGTAAATTGTCTTAATTGTGACAAGAATTAATCCTTAATTTAACCCCGACGATGTCATTCTAATCTACGTATCATGTTCATATATAATGAACTATGTAAAATTAATTTTTCGCAAAGAAATCAAAATGAGCCGTTTCCTTATTTTCAATGAAATGTGAAGATAACGAACAGTGATCAATCATATAACTCCTATAAACAATACAAATCAGAGAGTTGGGCAAACACGGACCCCAGCTGGATATACCAAATATACAAAATAGATAGTTGGGCAACAAACACGGGCCCCTGGAAACACCAGAGGTGCAATCATGTGCGTAGGAGGAGTAAGCATCCCCTGTTGACCGGTCACACCCGCCGTGAGCCCTATATCTTCATCGGGTAAACGGAGTTATCCGTAGTCAAAATCTGTGCCAAGAACGGCCTAACAATCGGCATGAAACACGTCAGACAGCATATGACCCAATGATAGGTTGTTTGGCAAACTAGATCATTATTACGACCATAGAATGTGCGAAATGCTGATTTTAAACGAGGCTGTTGGAACCCTGCACCATCAACTTTTTTGTCAGTAGCCTACTTCGATTTAAAAACTGGCCATACGCAAAACAAGATCTTGCGCATCGAATCAGTTGAGAGATGTAAACACCATATGCAGGTGATAATGGAATATTGCTACATAAATATGGGAAGATGACGATGGAGAAGTTGAAATCAATCCGTTTGTCATAAAGTTGAGTTGTTAGTTTGCCGTTGATATCTACTTTCAATAAAATATCTAAAGTATGAAGCAGAAGTGGACGACTCTGTGGTGTCTTTTATTTCGAGTTCACCGGGATATATTGAATCCACATATGAATGAAAATTATTATAGTTAATAGATGATACATGAATATATATATATATATATATATATATATATATATATATATATATATATATATATATACGTGTGTGTGTGCATGTGTGTGTGTGTAAAATTTATACGGAACCAATTTTGATGCACCAGATGCGCATTTCGACAAATAATGTCTCTTCATGTGTACGCAGGCACTGACCAACAAAGCCTTGTTCTCCCTGAACTTCTCTTAACGCCTGGCAGCAGATATCTTGCGACTGTATTCATTACGGTGGGTAATGCGACGGAATTAAAAGGAAAAGTCTACCGGAAGTTGGACACTAATAGAGCACCTGTTGGAGGTTCCTGTTCCGTCACGAAAAGAGCAGGTAAAAATTATAAACGCACATGTTACGGCTGATCTCTGGGAAATTATCTGTTAAATATACAGTTAAGAATATTGTATATTTGTCTGTCTGTTCGAAACTTACTTCAGAGATAGTATTTAGGTCCTGCAAATAACAGACTTCAAACTTGGTAAATCTAATGTTTGACATAGGATAATTTTGTCATGATGAATCATGAGCATATAGTACCACAAATATGTCGTTTCATGAGAACCAAAAAAGGTGTATTAAATTAATTTCGTCATTGTGACCTTTTCAATATTACAATAACGAAATAATTCAGCATGAATGACACACAATTATTCTATTACCAGAATCTGGTACATAATCATAACAATCGATAATCATCGTAATAAAAACATTTATCCTGCCTCTTAGAATTTCATTGGCAGAAACCAATACTACATACAACGATCTTATGTCTCTTACGCCTCGCCCAATAGGATTTTTTTTCAAGGACCCCATATGTTTCCATATTGCCCCTCTAACCGTCAACATAACTAATAGGTTTTTTCCTGTAAAATACAATATAACTGGCTAATATAAAAATACCAACTACATATGACGTTATTTTCATACTAGATACATCATTCGCCCTTTTAAGCGTAAGTTGTTTAGACTGGACAGACCCGGAAGGAGATACAGAGGCATTCATATACCTTTACGAAACAGTCACAAGAAGAAGTTTATCACATGGACCAAAAGACATCGTCAGTTTTGTGTATGAAGGAAGTAAGTCTTAATTCCATATTTGGGGGCATCCTCTTGCTGTAAAATGAGTTATTTTCGTCAGCTCTTTGTATGATCAGTAACTCGTAATTACTTGCCTGGAAACATCCACTTACTACAAAAACAGCCCCTTTCACACATTCAAGGATCAGGATCGGCTCAGCCGGTCAACGCCGGATGAAAATTAAGTTCTAGTCATCCGGGATGACCCGGTGTCTTTGGGTTCTGTGATAGTGTCAACACGGTCTTACCACGATGCAGATACGGAATGCGCCGGTTTCCCTACGAATAAACACGGTAGCTATCAGTACGCCCTCGGAAAAATTCCCGGTTGGTGCCGGCGTGATCTCGGAGCTCACGAAAGATCACGGTTTCTGTCAGTGCATCCACGGTTGTTTCACGGAGATACACGGATGTCCACGGATTATCACAGTCTTTCTCTCGTATTTTATCGTGACTGTCCGTGTGGTTAGAGGGAACAATCCATGTACAAACATCCGTGGTCTTCAGCAGAAAAGTTTCGTACACGGATGACCCCGGACTTTACACGGTTACTTCGGTGGTTACCCGGAGTTATCGGTTGATACAATGTATCTACACGAACCAGTACGGAGGATTTTCTTCCAGGGCGATCCGGAGAAAAATCAAACATGTTTAAGCCCTTTTCACACATTCACGGATGAGACACCGGATTATCCCGGATTGTCGATCCGTGATGGTTCGTGACAATCTGCCATCACCGTGTACAAACCATATATGCATTCGGCGTCGTCCGGTACAATCCGGCTTGGCCAAGCCAAACCGTGAAAAAAAAATTAACATGTTTAATTTTTATCCCGGATCGTCCCGGAAGAAAATCCTCCGTATTGATCCGTGTAGGTACCGTGTACCACTGTGTATCAATCGAGAGGTCCGAGTATCAACCGAGAAGTCCGAGTATCAACCGAGAAGTCCGTGCAGCCACCGAAGTAACCGTGTAAAGTCCTTGGTCATCCGTGTACGAAACTTTTCTGCTGAAGACCACGGATGTCTACGGTCTGTACACGGATTGTTCCGGTAACTACACGGACAGACACGATAAACACAGGGAAGAAAGACCGTGGTGATCAGTGTATCTCCGTGAAACAACTGTGGATGGACCGGTAGAAACCGTGATCTTCCGTACGCTCCGTGATCATGCCGGCACCGACTGGGATTTTTCCCGGGGACATACGGATAACTACCGTGCTTATCCGTAGGGAAACCGGCGTTTTCCATGTCTGCATTGTGATAAGACCGTGTTGACACCGGCATTACATCGGTCCACCCAGGATGACTAGAATTTTGCATCCGGCGTCGACCGGCTCCTGATCCGTGAATGTGTGAAAGGGGCTTAATGACCATGCCGGATGGTCCCGGACGATGCCGGGTGTATATAAGGTTTGTAGACGGTGATGACGGATTGTCATGGACATTCCGACGTCTCATCCGTGAATGTGTGAAAGGGGCTTTAGCGTTTTTCGTTGAAGTTTAATTTTCGTTGTATTCTTACTATGAGCAAATCCACGAAATAATACAGATCCGTAAGGAATGAGAAAATGATCTGCAATACGAATAGCAACCGTAAAAAGATGGAACAAAGATCACAATATCATTCAAATTTCTGAAATAACGAAAAATACACCTTGAGAAATTAAATCTGATTTTGCAATGAATAAATATATTGAAGAGGATAACAATACGTGATTGTTAAAAAGAGGTGTCATATAAAAAAAGGAGAAGATAACGAAGAATTATCAATCCCATAATCCTTATAACACCTCTGGTATATCCAGGGGTCCGTGTTTGCCCAACTATCTATTTTGTATTGCTTATAGGAGTTAAGAGATTGATCACTGTTCGTTATCTTCACCTTTCATAAAGAATATAAATCGAACGGAAGGCAAACACCGACCTCTGGAAACTGTGTTAGAGGTGAGATTAGGTGTCTAAGAGGAGTAAGCATCCCACGTTGACCAGTCAAAGAATAAAAATATTTTTACATTGGCGTACTCATAGATATCCTATTCAAATAAATTTCAAATTTAAGCAATATACGTCTATTTGTTTTTATCAAAACATATTCTTGGTAATTTCAAACTACAATCATTGTCAATCTGTAAATGTATTTATGTACCGGGTAAGGACCATTTTGGATCAATGCAATGTGACATGCCTTTTCTTTACAGGTGAAAGCAGCATTTTGGATGCTCCCATTCAGGCTGGAGATCCAGCTTATGATTACCTGGTGACAGTGAGAGTGCGGATTTTTGATATTTACGGAGATTACGGGACATTTTCTATGGAGATAACAGTAACTATCAAATTGATATGTTACCCTTTACAATGTATTTCTTGTCAAAATCAATAAAAATGTAAAAACAAAAAATGTATCAAAATAATTAAGGGTATGAACCTATATTGTCATCCACAGTTGCCTTATATAAAGAATGAATTAATGATTCGCGAAATGAAAGTTGAAATTATAATCAAGATATAAACAAAATAATATCACTGTTTTAAAAATTACATTACAGGTAGAACCACCCTTTCAGCCTAGAGATGTAAACGATGTATCGACAATTGAGTCTTCTTTTAGTACTTTCGATACAACGTTCAACCATTACAATATATCGGGGAATGAGATGCGAACGTTGAATTTAATAGGAGCTGTTGCATCCGGCTTCAAACAATTTCCCTATGTATGTATCATACCATACGTATGCAAAATCCCCATTGGTTGAATAACTTGATGGCGGTTATTGTTGCTTATTCTTTTTAGCTTTATTAGAGTCATAGCGTTTGTATCTTTTTAAACCCATGTAACGGTGGTCGGACCGCGGAATGATGCTTTTATGGAGACGGCGTATATATTCTCAGTGCAGCTTCATATCATTTTTTTCAATCTTTAATTCAACAGAAAGACAGAACAACAACAGAAAAAGAAGTGGAAGCAGGTATTGAGTCCATAATAATCGACAACTCTGGGGGAGGTCCAGTGTTTCTTAATTATCAACAGGTAAGTTTCGTACGCATGCAGACATTTTCAGATTTACATAACGAATAGTATGTAATCAGTTTTCATAGTGCATTTTTGTTAATTAACAGAAAGTCGTGAAACTGCTAAAGCTAATGAAGAGAATCGTCACCCCAGGTTGTGTAAATTCCATCGACAGATTCAGATTAGCAGATATGCAACAAATATTTAGCGTTTTAGATGCCCTGACACGCTACCAGCCATACTTGCTATTGGAAGCAGTGGTTTGTCTAAATAACATACAAATGTATTTTTTCATTCATCTAATAGAACTCGTGTACATAATTGTCATAGGAATTTGACATAACTTGTATGTATATGTGACATGCATTAAAAATTGATCTATGTAATTTTTGGTTTTAATGAAATTTGATTTTTGTAAAGTATGTAAGAACCTTAACAATTGGTAATGATTGGTGTGATTAAAACAGAACATAACCTCTGATATCATGGATACTGTGGTTGACTGTTTGGAATATGGAAGTCGAGGACGCCCTCTATCGACACGCTCTGTTGACAGTATAACAGCTATCTCTCATGGCAAGGCTTTTTAAAATATATATTCATTTGTAAACATTCTACATGCGTTTGCTATCTACAATTCAAATTTTATGAAGTTAAAAATTTCTTTCAGTTTTTCATCGTGTTTTGGACAATGTTTTGAACAAAATGTTACCCCAAGCTCTGCAGGACTTCACTGGGGATCTCTTAGAGGAAGATATAAAAGCGGAAATCATCAAAAGAATCAGACGCTATCTACAAGAAACCAATCTTTTACGACAAAATCAAGGCAATGTGACGTTAGACTACCGACTGATAGACACCCAAACCGGGTTCCTTTATAAAATACGATCTCATTGGCGAAAAGAGCAGATTCAACAAAGGACAATAGTATGTGTTCCAGTTCGTAGTATATTGTATGTTTCTGTACATGTACATTTCACTCCACAACGCAAACAAAAATGCCCCTTCTCAATTCAAAAGGGTTATATATAGGTAATGCAATATCCATTTCTTAGTTTTATTTGATTTACTTTCATTTACTGAGATAAAATGATTAGTTGCATTGTTTATGTTTCGATTTTGAAATATGCTTTTTTCCCCTACAATTTTCTGTAGGCAGAAAAGTACGTCCCGATCATTAAAAGGATCCTTTCTGTGTTAATAAACGTCCTGAAGAAGATTATTGTTACTGGAGAAAAACTTTACTTGAATGGTCTACACGTTTTGGAGATAATGATAAGGAAGTTTTCCTTTGACGATCTCTCACATATGACGGATGAGTTCTTTTCTGACGTACACAGAATAAATGAATCGGACAACCATGATCCCTTCATAGCAATAGCGGTATGATATATGTAATATCAGGGTCATTTTAGAATTTTAAGACATAATCAAAGATTGATGTGAAATTCAATGGTAATTTTGAAAATGAATCAAAGGAAAAAGACTAAAGATATGAAGAAAATAAAGGCATGTACATATATTTTAAACAAAGTTAACGTACCTATGAAATATATGTTGATTAATGTTTTCATTCAGGTTTCTAATTTCCGGAAGAACCCCTACATATATGGCGAAAATGCGTCGATGGTGACCTCATCTGTCCCAGTTGTGGAAATCCCTCCGACTTTATGGGTGGACTCAAAGGTTCCTAATGTGGGCGATCCGCAATTCAAAAAATACATCCCACTGATAAACCCCCGATACTCGGAACAAATGATTTATTTTACTTTTGACGTTGTAAATGATGGGGACGCAGGGCTGATATACCTAAAACCCGATGGATTTGATTTGTCCAGCGAGAATGTGCTCTTATATTCATTCTATTTTAGTTCTGCAACTTTTCCAACATCAGATGTGCATGATTATAAAAAGGTATTGAAAGTGAGAGATTGGACTAGATATGGATTCAAAGTCTTCCTGCCGGGGGGTATATGTGGAAAAGGACTGTGCTATCTCGGCATAAAACCTCTCAAAGGTATACATTTACCAAACTTTATTCATTTTTAATGAAAATAAGTCAGAATTACAATACTGAATGGAATAAAAACAAGCATGTTCAGTTAATTGAATTGATTTTGAAAAGGGGGTTACATATCAAAGTTTCATTATTTGATCACAATATTGAATTTCATATATCACCACATTTAGAATAGCTACATTGGCCCTATTAATATTTGAAAGGTGAAGATAACGAACACTGATCAATCTCATAATATATAATATAATTACGGAAAATATTTTGGTGTACCGTAGATGTATTGTAAAGACTCAATTAGATTTCTAGAGATATCCAAAAACCATTGTTATCCGTGATTTCCATAGCGAAAATAGTGGAACAAAACTCACTGCTGGAGAAATAAGATTCCCCTATTTCCAGAGATGGTTAATTTTGTACCGTCAAAGAAACAATCGCGTTGCAAAATGCATTAAAAGCCGCTGTGTATTTGTCAGCTCCTGATCCCGACGATTTCTCGGGATCCAGAAAGAGACGAGCAGCAGACCCTCTTCCAACGACGGGACCCCTTGAAAACGCGGGCGGAAATGGAAATGCTTCGGATTTTATTCCAGTAGAAGCAAACTTTAGTGTTATATTCACAACCACTGGATGTCGGACGTGGGACAACAACAACAACTCCTGGACAATGGATGGGTGCCAGGTAAATTCTTGCCATTATAACTAAATTTTATTTCCTACAAATACATATCGACGACTTCACGCAGTAATATTTTTGGAGCTTTGATACCCGGATGTGCATGTATAGCTGTATTTCACTGTGTCGATTTTATCGAATGGTTTGTTTGCTTTACGTACTTACGTGAGAATTTTTCACTCACCAACTACAGACCAGGTCACCTTGGACAAAAGTATTCACACGATAATGGCCGACGTAATTTCAACAGACATGTACTGATGTAATCAAAATATTCATTTTTAAGCATAGAAATGGAAACAAATGCACGTGGATGGGAAAAAAAGGATGTCATATTATTGAAGAAAATATTGTTCTCTTTTTTTTTTAAAAACAAAAATGTTCTTACCTTAATATTTTGTAGTGAAACTTCTGGCCCTCTGTACCCGTTTAACTCTGGTAGCGACATGTACTAAGTGTTTATGTATTCCACGGTAAAAGAGGTTCAAGTGTAAAAAATATTGTCATAGAGTTGATGCACAGCATTTATTGTTTGTGTGCGAGATTGCAGTTTTCTTGTAATGGTAAGCCATACGTTTTCGATGGGGTTTAAGTCTGTGGATTGGGCCGGCCAATCCAGTGCGGGTATTTGGTTAGTATTCTTATATTTTTTGTGGCTTGAGACCGATGGACAGGGGCATTGTCATCCATAAGCAAATGATTACTACCAGGAAAATGGCAACAACCTGCCATAAATTGTTTTCTAGAATATCGATGTATTTTTGAGAATTGGTTTTGCCATCCACTCTGCAAGTTGTGCCGACGCCATTAAATGTTATGCAGCCCCAAATCATGACACTCAATTTCTTATTTATTCCAGCAGATAAACATTCAGGCAGCCAAGCTTCGTCACTTTTACTCAAAACATATGCCCAGCAATCAGTTCCAATCACGATTTGGCTTTCATCAGAAAAAATAACCCTTTTCCATTCACTGTTTACCGACCATGTCCTTTTCTCCATGCACTATCTTACCCGCTTAATTCTGTTCTCACTTCGGACCCAGATTTTTTTCTTACAAACGCATCTCTTGTAACCATTTTGCCTCAAACAACGCCAGACTGTTTTCTTAGATACATGCAGATCATTACTTTCATTAAATTTTGCTGGGACATCAGATAAAATCCCCTTGCGATTAACTCGTACCTGTCGTGTGAGCGTACTCGCACTTCTAACACCAATGGACCTCCTCCGACCACTTCGTTGTTGATTTTCTAGGTCCCCTTGCCTTCAAAATTTTTTCCAGACACTGAAAACTGTTGACTTTGGAATATCTAACATACTGATAATTTCCCATAAATTATACCCTTTTGGACCAATGTAATGATGTTTTCTTTACAACCAGTGCTCAGTTACGATGATTTGCTACCCATTGTTAAAAATCTCCAAATACCTTTTTTTTACAGTTAGTTATGACTATTTACTTACCTACATTTCAACAGTGCACACACCGGTGCCACCACAACAAAAGACCGGAAAGAAAAATATCGATTTTCAAATTAACGTTTGCGTCAGTCATTACCGTGCAAATACTTTTGTCCAAGGTCTATGTATAGATGAAGTTGCACAAATTTAGACCTAACCCTGGTGCTCAGGTCCATAGAAGTGAGGGTTCTTTAACGTGTCAACGCTTGTCACAATACGGAATTTCCGGTTTTAGATCATATTCGAAAAGACCTGCTACTCTACTTTCGCCTGGCTGAGCATTAGCTACATATTTTTGCAGTTTGACGCAGTCATAGCACGAACGGAGTTCGAGCTCACAAATTCTCGGTTACGAGGGTCGTAATTTCAAGCCCCGCTGTTAAAGCTATGGCCGCGTCAAATCTAATGAGACTGGTCCAATAAACTTGTAATTAGAACACTCGCAACGCGAAATCCCAATTTCAATGTCCTACAGCCTATTCAAACCAAAAATGTTTGAGATAGGTTGTGACTGTCACGTTACGTAGTAATAATGAAAGCGGTGGAAGTCAGCATGCACAATAAAGAACTCGTGTATATGAAATGCCATACATAGGTCTAAATTTGAAGCATATCATCTGGTGTCGTCTCATTATGAGTGACAGATTCTCTGATAAGGTGTAAAACAATAACCAAGCTAATAAATATGTGTCAGATGTAAGTATATGTTATACGTAACAATTTACATCATGTAGATCGAAATATTTCCATTTCCATTGTTTTGCCTTCCATATCTTTACTAGCTGTAATGAATATTATTACGTATACGCGCTTTATAAAGTACATGTATGCTGTCGTGAAGCGTCGCAATTCATTCCCTCATATATTCTCAAAATTCAAATTAATTTCTTTTCTAAAAAAAAAAAAAAACATCGACGAATTTTAAGATTTAAAGTTTGTGTTTTCTTCAGGTGTTGCCAATGAGCGATCTGAATGACACTGTTTGTCGATGTGTTGGGGACACGTTCTCGTCTTCATTCTATGTACCACCCAATGTCATCAATTTCCTTACCGTGTGGGGTAAATTTGATGCTTCCAACGCCTCCGTATATGGAACGCTAATAGGCGTCTTCGTTTCGTATATGATACTAGTTATTATACTTCGGAAACAGGACAAAAAAGATGTAGATAGGGTAAATGTTCTTTACAATCAGTTCGCTTTTAATTTGAATTACTATTTGGTAAAGATCAAAGAACAATCACTAGTTCGTAGCAATAACTTCAATGAGCTGTATAATTAAAACCATTTTGCAGTGGGCAGTTGCTTTTCTCAGCGACCACAACAAAGCACATTGCTATTTCTATTTGATAACTGTGTATACCGGATTGCGGAGAGGAGCCGGCACCAAATCTAACGTATATTTTGTACTTACTGGTGATTATAGTGACACAGGGATTCGTGTCTTGAATGACGGAATAAAAGAGGTACTATTTATAAACAAAGGATGTATACTTTGCTTCGTTATAGAAAGTATAAAATTATCTTAGAGAATATTTATTCTGTGTCAAATTGATATTGGTATATATATGTTTACTGATACAAACCATATCATACTGTGGAAAGACGACACTTAAGATTTCAGGTGCATATTCTGTTTTTGTTGAAACGCCTGTGTTGTGTAGTGATGTTGGACAATATTTTAGTGAATAAGAAATCATGCTAACATATAATCACTTATTAATGAATTTAAGACATGAGTTGATAACTATCATAAATTTACAATGTTTTAACACAGGGATTTTCAACTTCAAGCGTGAACTCCTTTTTCTTTGGAACAAGTGAACCCCTGGGAGAATTGAAATACATCCGAGTTTGGCACGACAACTCGGGTCCATCTGGTCTCAAAAGTTGGTTTTTGAACAAGATTACGATCGACGACTTACAAACGAAAGAAAGGTATTACGTAGTTCATAGAAAAAGATAAGTAGCATATTAAATCTTCTCCAACAATACGTTGGATACCATCGTTTATCAGTTACACATGTATGTGTTAACAGACGTGAACATTGCTGCGGAGATCATCTGATGTGATTAACCAATCTCTTTTAGGTATCCGTTCCATTGTAACAAATGGTTGGCTGTCGATCAAGACGACTGCATGTTGGATCGGATCATTCCTGTTTCAACACCAGATACTGCTTCCTTTAACACTCGACTTTCCGACGAAACCCAAACCCAAGTGACAGAGCATCACCTGTGGTTGTCGCTACTCATGCGTCCTCAACCAAGCAAATTCACGCGAGTTCAACGATTGTCATGCTTATTGGCGCTATTGTGTCTTATCATGATTTCAAATGCTATGTTTTTTCAATCATCCGAAGAAATCGAAAATGTTGATCAAGTGACCCTTGGAATATTTAGATTTTCATTTGCCTCGTTTTATGTTTCTTGCATTGGAATCTTGATCTCTACTCCACCAATCATTTTTGCAGCCTTTGTTTTTAGACATATAAGCAGCAATAAATTGGCCGCATACAGCATCGGTAATTCAAAGAACAGTGCGAAGGAACATAGCAACCAATCCATTGGTTCTACCTCTCAAATCGATGGCGGGGTTTTTAATGAAAAACGGGACAAACTACCCCACTGGGTGTACTATTTAGCATGGATCGTTGTTGGTCTGGCTATCGTTTCGTCAAGTTTTTTCCTTGTTCTGTATAGTATGGAATGGGGCAAAGCTAAATCAGAAGAATGGCTTTCGTCTTTTGCTTTTTCTTTTCTGGAATCGTTAATAGTTGTCGATCCTGTAAAGGTGATATTTTTAGCCATGATTTTGACAACAATTTTGAAAAATGTGATGCAAGAAGACACACCCACAGTAGACCTTACAAAATTGCGGTCAATGGCTGTACAGAATGGCGTGAATCAAGAAACAAGACTTTCAGGTATATATACAAAGAATTATTTAATTACATATACATGTATATGTGAATTTAGAATGTTATCATGATCTGCGGGTGTCAAAGGACTACATATCATAAGTACTATATTTCTCCCATCAAAATCCGCAGTCGTCTTTTTATTTCAATGTAAAGTGCAGTTAGAGTAACAATCTTCATGAAAGTTACTGTGCTCAATTTGATCAAAATAACATTTTCCTGTAATTTTTCTTATTTTTATGGCTTTTTGTCTTCCAGAAAACACCAAACACAAGCTTCATATTCATGTTATAGAAAGTTCATAAAACAAAATTTTCATTAAACTTGATAAATGACGCCATTTGTATGCCATGGACTTCAAAGAAAAAATACAATGGGGACAAATAAAGTGAAACGATATTGGCCATATCTCTCTTTTGATGAAATATATCTATAAATCTATGCATGCTTTTTTCAGATTTAACGAACTACGTTTTACCAGAACATGATATATTTTCCAAAGAGGAAATAAACGATTTGAGGAAAAAATGTCGAGAGGAATCCCAAGCTAAAACGGCGCTGAGGAATCTGATCTTGTTCATAATATACATCATCGCAATATATGGAATCAGCTTTATGCAGCGGGACCAACGATCTTTCAACATGAAGCAAAGCCTTGACAGTTATTTACTCTCAGCGAATAAAGGATTTTTTGCTGTAAATTAACCCTTAAATTATTTTATTACGTTAGTCAATAATGTATTGTTTACATTGATAACAACTTTAACAAATAAGTATTTGTGTTGAAATAAATAATTGTTGATACGCAATACATAATCAATTTACGATAATAGATGAAGATAACGAACAGTGATCAATTTCATAACTCCTATGATCAATACAAAATAGATAGTTTGGCAAACACGGTCCCTTGGACACACGAGAGGTGGGAGCAGGTGCCTAGGAAAAGTAAGCATCCCCTGTCGACCGGTCACACCCGCCATGAGCCCTATATCCTGATGTGATGTGCTATTTATAATTATGATAATACATTGATCAAGTCACAGGGCTCAGGGCGGGTGTGACCGGTCGACAGGTAAAGCTTGCTCCTCCTAGCCACCTGATACCACCTCTGGTATATCCAGGGGTCCGTGTTGTCCCAACTCTTTAATTTTGTATTCCTTATAGGAGTTATGATATTGATCACTATTCGTTATCTTCACCTTTCATTGTTTCAGTTAAAAGGCAGAAATGACTTCTTTAATTGGATGAAAGAAGCATTTATTCCAATATATTATCCCAATGAAAGCTATGCACATGAGCCCTTGTCAGTTTTGGACAGGCAGTGGTTTAAGGATATGGCGAGTATCCGTGTTGGACCAGCACGTTTACGCCAAGTTAGAATGAAACATGGTAAGAGTTTTCTTTTTAGATATATCTACCGTTTTGTTTATGAATATGCATACCGGTATTCACAAAATCATGAGATCAGTGACGTCACTTTATGTTCTTCTAAACATAATGTGTTTTCCGCGTCCACGACATACACTATATACAATCATTACTTATCTCGGCAATCTTGACAATTTTGTATTGATATAACTTTATACACTCTTTTTTGAAGAATTAGTAAAAAGTGTTGGTTATTACATTTTAGCTCTAGAAATTAAATAAGTTCCCAAACAATCTTTCATTGTAAGCCTGATTGGAACAGTTTTTCCAAAAAAAAATAATGAGTTTCAATATTGGAATACAGCAATCTTGTCACATGTATTCGTCTGATATTTTTAGGGACGTGTATTTATACCGACATTGCATGGGCTTACCCTTGTGTGAACACCTACTCTGAAACGGATGAGGATCAAAGTTCGTATTGTCTGGGTTGGAATCCTTACGATGAAACAATTTGCGGAAGTGAAGGGTACAAAAGTAGGTACTACACGGCCGATGCGTGGCAATACATAGACGCCAGCGACATCTGGGGATTCTCAAGAATGGGCGAGTACAATGCATACAGCGGAGGGGGGTATATTCTAAAGTTTGTGAAAAACAGAGATAATGCCTACTTACTACTAGAGGAGCTAGTTCAAAACGATTGGATCAATAGAAACACACGTGCAGTTTTTCTGGAGTTTACAATATACAACCCTAACGTGAATCTGTTTGTATATGCCGTGTTCCTGGTGGAATTTTCGGAGATCGGAAGCTCTTTCACATGGACCGATACACAAGCCTTTAAACCTGTTCTGCGATTATCGTCACTGAACTTCAGCCTTGTTGTGTATTATATGATCTTTCTGTTTTATTACATTTTTCTGCTTTTCAAAATACTTTGGCACTTTAAAAAGGAGGGTTTTCTGAGGTTTGTGAGAGAACCTTGGAATGCCGTGGACTGTATGTGCACTCTGTTCGCCTGCTCCTGTCTGGTGACGTTTGTACTAAGGATGAAGTACACCAACAAGGCAATGGACATGTTTTATGAGGACAAACTTTCTGGTGCCAACCGTTTCATAAACTATGGACATATTGTCATGTGGGATAATGTGTTCAATGTATTATTCGCTATTGTTTTATTTGTATCTACCATACAAATCTTGAAAATATTAGGATACAACAAAAGATTCACGGAAGTCATAGCTGTTCTGACTAAAGCCGGACGGGATCTATTTGCATTTGGTATCGTCTTTGTGATAATATTCGTTGCATTCGTATTATGTGCATACCTTCTTTTCGGCTCAAAATTAGAAGCTTATAAGTCTATATATGACACATGTGGGACTCTGGCTAACACATTCATTGGTAGAAATAAGCTCGATCCCGTGGTTGTTGCTGCACCTTTAGCCGCCCAGTTCTTTTACACAACGTACGTTCTGTTTGTGATCATGATCATGCTGACGATATTCATGTCAATCCTGAACACAAGCATCTCAGCCGTCAGAGCGGAGACAGCCGAGACTGCTGCCGCTACAGGAATGGTACAGATTGTAAAGAAGTCGTTCAGAAACTTTCTAAATCTTTTCTACAAACCAAGGAATAATAAAGAAACGAAAGGTAAGTTGAACAGGTGCCGTTCTGTGTTTAGTACTTGTTCTTAAAGAGATATTCATCCCCCTAAAATAATATTTAGCCTATTTTCTAATTTCATATCTTTTAAAAGAGAGATGTGCACAACGAACAAATGAAGAAATCAATGCTGCAAACGTCATGGGGCTGATTCGAGACATAGTGACAGTGTACGGAAATACTGGATCAAAAGTTCGTGTTTTCATTAAAGAGAAGTCCATTCCTAATTGTCATTGTACTGGAAGTTTGTTTCATTATCATTGTAATAATGAATTACTTATGTTTTTGCAGCATGTGAAAAGAAAATACGCCCAAGACGAAGATCAGCGCTCATTGCTGTTAAATGACACACCAATCCCTTCCTTCAAATTGGATCCGCCCATGGATGACGTATTTATTGAAAAGTATATTGTTGAAGACCAGCAAGAATCGCCTGGAGTCAATATGGACTCAAACGAGACTTGTCATAGTATTTCGCGATTGTCCAGCATATCAGCGTCAAATGTGGACCTGTTCTACATGTAGGCGATAAGGGCAAAACAACAGCCAACAGACAAATAAAGTTGAACATAATATGAAATTCTGAATGCAAAGAGTATGTTTTAATTGATGGGGAATTTGATAGTTTGATTTCAGTAACCTCTCACTCCGTCCTATCAGGAAAGTCCAAGGTTACTGTATATCCCAGCGTGTATCAGGATAGCTGGTGTTTCGGGTAGTTTAATTGTTATATTTACGCACAAAAGACTATACAACATATAGCAAAGTGTGTTAATACTTATTTTAAACATTTTACTCGTTGTTTCACAGAGTTTAATTCATCAAGTTTGCCATTTAATGCATCTTCACACACAATATCAAAAGAACGTATTTTGGTTTTATACTTCTAATCAATGCCACCAACGTTAAAGATATTAAATTTTAAATAGTAGTCCTGTTTCAAATGGAATGATGGAATTTATTAATTTATGCTACATTGATTTTAGGATTACGATGTTTACTCTTACAGGGCACCGTTTGAGAATGTTATAAATGATACATTTATTCACAATATATGAAGTTTCACAATTTATTGGAATATGGTATTAATCATGCAAGAGTTTGAAAAAACAACGGCGTTAAAATACAGCACTCGTTAGAAATAATACCCAAATATAGCATAAAGTGCACACTTCACATTGTTATTGAATATCTCTTTATCTTTTTATGATAGTTTAAATATCAAACTTTTAATAATTCATTTGTTTTGATGTTAACGATTGGCGTTATATTGATAGCACCAAGAATCCTTTCAATAATAAATGACGATATATTATCATGTCTTGCTGTTCTCAATTTAAACAAAACCAGACTCGATCTGTGGTCAACGGAAGTCATGGTTAAATTGAAATTGTTTTTGGTTCCGTTGTGCATTTTTTATTTAGTTCAGTCGAGTGTCTGTCATTGTCATGCATGACATCGTCGTCGCAAGCATTTCACAATACTAATGGACTAATTTCATCACTTTGGACAAAACAATTTGTTGCCTTTTCCTTTTCTTTAGATATAGGATAATTCCCTTCTTAAGGAAGATAATCGGGAAATAGTGAAAATAAGGCGGACTTAGTCAAAAATAATATTGAACCACTGGATTTAGAGTAAACATTAGGCAGAGGGACCATCATATAAAGAAAATAAGTTCAAATGATAGCCCGTTGTCTGAGGCCCCAAATGGTGGCTAAAGCTTCCATAGAAATATGTAGGGAAACCACTTACAATCTTCCCTGGAACGCCAAAGTGTGTCAGATGAATACAAAAGCATTTTCATGTAGATTAAGTTAACACAAATTGTTTCCCATTGTGCTTACAATGATTGGTTGGTTAGCTGGTTGTATATTGTTTTACGTCGCGCTGGAGAATTTGTCACCCACATGAAGACGTCACCATTGTCGGTGAAGGGCTGCAAAAGTTAGATCTATGATCGACTCATGCGGCCTTTAAGCAGGGAGGATCTTTATCATGTCACACCTGCTCTGACACGGGGCCTCGGTTTTTGTTCATCCGAAGGACTGTCCCATTTTTTCGTCTCTTGAACGAAAAACAAGGGGAACTTCAGGACCTATTCTAACCTGGAGAGAAGATAACTAACAGTTATCAATCTAATTAATCCTACAAAGAATGCTAAACTGAGAGCAGGAAAGCCCACGGACCCCTGGAAACACCAGAGGGGGATCAGGCGCCTAGAAGGAGTAGGAATCCCCTGTTGACCGGTGTATCTTGTATGCAAGTTTGAACCATGTCAGGGTGGATAGCGTCAGACAATATGTGGTTCTCTGAGGTTAAATGTACCCATTTCATATAAGATAAGGTAAAAAATATTCAAATTATCAATTGTAAAAAACATTTTGAGTGTATTCAAGTAGAAAAGGTGAAGATAACGAAGCGATCAAATTCATAACTCCTATAAGAAATACAAATTAAGAGAGGGACCCCTGGACATACCAGAGGTGGGATAAGGGGTCTCGGAGGAGTAAGCATCCAAGGTCTACAGGTCACACACGACCGATCAGGTGAACACTCAAATTACACAACATTCTTTCATACTTTGAAAAATCTCATCTTTTGTTCCTTCCTGAGATTTTGAAAGTCTACATTGCAATGTGGTTCAATCCTGACCTGGAGTGCGTTCGAGATCGCCGTTCTTCGTACGAGTACAAATTCCTGTCGATCCCAAACACCGAGTAATCAACCCGAGAACGGGTTCGAGATGCAAGAACTCACACCACCTCCGTAGGTAGTGTGGTCGAAGAACAAAGAACACGTTCGTGCGCACATGTTCTCGTCGTTCGTGACTCTAAGAACGGAGCACGAAAACAACGGGAACGGCGACCTCGAACGCACTCTTGAGTTTTGACGTTCATCCGATCTTTGTATCAGGCATGATCTCCAATATTTCTACAATAGTGTTTTGGACCAGATAAAATTTATTCCTTTTATACAAGGGACCGTAAGATTTCCAAAATGACCTTAAATCAGGAAATTAACACATTACCTGGTCATCTAAATATAGCACTCTCCCCTCTTACTAAGTTATGACCCAGTTACAAAGTAGAACGGAAGGTCAAAAGACAAACAGGGAAGGATATTTCAATAAACATCCACATGTACCATCTAAATTTCTTTGCAGGAGCTATATATAATTATTCCTGTTATTTGCTAGGTAGCCATAGTCAAGAATATTCAAATATCTATATGAACGATATATCCTGTAAACTGACCGTGATCCAGAAATTATGTAATTCACATTGCATTTGTAAAACCAAGCACCCAGTTTATGTGCCAGATTTTGAATAGTGAAAAAAAAAAGCATTTTCGCTATACGATGCATATGAGAAATAAATCGAGTGTTTGAGGGAGGGGTCAAGATGCTAACGACTCAAGTTATCACGTGGTTATTGACCACGTGCTTAAATCGACTTATTTGCATCAAAAGACCCTCAAACCATTGTACTTATAGGTAATGTATTTACGTTTCCAAATGGTAATCTTATTACTAAGCGGATTATAAATTCATGAAAAAAACAAACAATTCTGGAGCAGGCTACACACATATACCATTCCAGGTCCCGACTATGTCCACGCCAAACCTAACGATCGTTCTGTGTCACTGTAGGCATTAGCACAAAAAACCCTCAATGCTTCGAGACCCATACATAGGTCAAAATTTGTGTTACTTCACCTAAAGCTGGTGACGTCTTTACGCGAGTGAAGAATGGGACGTATTAAAAAAAAAGCAACTGTTCCCTTGCCAAACGCTCGGCAATTGAAGCAAATCATTGGTTTTTCTGACCATGTGCATGACCTTGTAAAACGGAGGTCACAGTAGGCGTTGGCCCCGGCCTTGAGTGTCATACAAGAGATCAACATTTGTGGCACTTCTGCAAAAACGTTCTCAAGTAAGTAAAACGCTAAACATTGATGTCATCTAAGGAATGTCTACTTTGATACGCGAGGCGATCTACTACAATAGAAAACGTGACAATCTGCCAAACGGCAAAACCGTTATGCGTTAAATTATCACATTTTGCATTATAGAGTGTAGTAAAACCGCTCTCGTACCCAATACACTAGACAATGATTCCTTATATTTGAAATACAACAGGCCCATGGGCCTAGAATCGCTCTTCTGATACATTGTAGAACAGGCAAAAATTCTCACTAACCAAGATTCATCAATTAACAAAGTTTGGTGATGTTAAGTCAAATAGTACCTGAAAATTTCAATGTAACTGTCCAAAAGTAGGTCACGGTGACCTACTTTTGGTCGACACACTGAAGAATCAAGATGCATCAACTGATAAGTAAAATATTATTCAAATATAGCCGTCAAATTCCAAAAGAAGGCCAGTGACCTACTTTTTGGTCGACACACTCCAAAGACTCAAGATGCATCAACTGACAAAGTTTGGTAATTGAAGTCAAATAGCATCTGAAATATTCAGATATAAACGTCAAATTCCAAAAGTAGGTCACAGTGACCTACTTTTTCCTCGACACACTCTGAAGACTCAAGACCCATCAACTGACAAAGTTTGATGATTTTAAGTCAAATAGTATCTGAAATATTAAAATATAGCCGTCAAAATCCAAAAATAGGTCACGGTGACCTACTTTTTAATCAACACACTCTGAAGACTCAACATGCATCAACTGACAAAGTTTGATGATCCTAGCTTTCATAGTGTCCAAAATATGCATCTAAAATTGAAAATATGAAATTTGAATGTCTGCAAAATTCAAAAAGTAGGTCACTGTGACCTACTTTTTTAATAAATGTTTTGAGGCCTCTAGGTGCATCAACTTCCAAGGTTTGACGATTCTAAACCTCTCGGTCTCTGAAATAACAACCTAAAATGTATTCATAAATGATTAGCCATCAAATTCAGAAAGTAGGTCATGGTGACCTACTTTTTACATGACGCAGTTCAAGGTCCCATGATCCATCAACTGACAACTTTTGGTGATCATAGGTTCAAGTGTCCAAGATATGTATCAAAATCCATTCAATAATAATTACCTGCGAAATTAAAAAAGTAGGTCACCATGACCTACTTTTGAGACAACATAATATTAGGTCCTAAGATGCATCAACTGACAAAATTTGATGATCCTAGTCCTTATACTAAGCAAAATATCAAAGTTTTAACAAAACAAAATTTAAGGTCAACTTTGAAGGGACCTTGAGACCACACCCTTTGCCCCAGTATGATGCTTGAACATTTTTTTATCTACAACCTATCCTCATTCTTATGCATAAGTTTGGTGATAATTTGCCCAGTGGTTCTTGAGAAGATCTTTAAGCAACCACTACTTTTGTTTGCATTTTCCTAATCATCTCCCCTTGTTAAAGGGTCACAACCCTAGTTTTAGTACAAATGAAAGCCCTTGGGCCAAGAATACCCTGTGACCAATTTGACAAAAATTGGCCAAGGGGTTCTTGAGATATAGCCCCTTTTCCAAAAAGTTGACGCACACCGCACACTAGACATATGGCCATATGATTAGCTCTTTGAGCCTTCGGCTCAGAAGAGCTAATAAAATCGACACATTAAATATACTGCGATAGAAATACACATGGCATCGATAGTCCCCGCCCACTGATGTCATTACATTTGTATGCAGAGAAATTTACATCCAGTTGTGTATATGGGGAAATTAATATATTGAAGCTTCAAAGGGTTATCACAGACAACACAGTTGGAAATACTGTAAACATCATCACATTAATTCAATTCCACTCCAGTTTTATCTGGTAAACCAAAACATGTAGCACCCTCTGCTCTGGGGTGGACTCTGGACAGTGGCATGATATGGTGTTCAAAGACATCAAATTTTCTGGGTGAAAAAAATACAACAGACAATCATTCAGATTTTAATACTGCATTTAATATCACTTTTAAAAAATCCCATACTCTTGTCATTACATCTATTATAAACTCATACAAAATTAAAACATATTGCACAATACTAATAACGAATAAAATGCATCAGGTCATAAAATGAGAGGTTTATGAACTACATGTATCACATGGTGAGAAGAAAGTAGCAATGGAGATGTGAACACAACTGCATCAGTATAGTTAGACTCCTATGCATTTCTTAGTTCTACGAGGAATATTTACATTTATCAGTTTCCCCCTTTACATATCATTCTGTTGTAGCCATGCATTTAAACAGCTTGTCTGCAGCATCATTTAAACAGCTTGTCTGCGGCATCATTTAAACAGTTTGTCTGCAGTATTTAAACAGCTTGTCTGCGGCATCATTTAAACAGCTTGTTTGCGGCATCCTTTAAACAGTTTGTCTGCGGTATTTAAACAGCTTGTCTGCGGCATCATTTAAACAGCTTGTCTGCGGCATCATTTAAACAGCTTGTCTGCGGTATTTAAACAGCTTGTCTGCAGTATTTGAGTTTACATGAAGGATCTCTATTTGAAACTTGCGTAAATTTTCTTTATAATCAATTAAGTATATCAAGTGTTCCAAACAGAAAATTGTCTTTTTTTCTTTCATCAATAGATCATCTGATGCCAAAATATGGTTGACTTAAAAATCTAAATTTTGAGGTCAAAGTTTTCCACACAGAACTGTCAAGAAAGCTTGTGTAAAAATAAAACCTTAATCAACTATAATTTATAACTTATCAATACAAAGAATAAAAATACAGACATTAAATAATTAACTACACGTGTTTGCAGACAAATATTTGTGTTATTCAATTTATCTGCAGTTCCTATTGTGGATTCAATCTGACCAGATTATTTAATGCTACTAAAATCAATAAAATGTACAAAAGTAACGCTCGCTCATCTTGCATTAACAAGTTCACACTAATATCTACAGAAATCAGTCTTGTAATTTCTTAGTACATGTTTTAGTGTAATCTGTTGGCCTAACATCCAGTGTTCACTAAAAATACTGATTATCATCAGATCTCTAAAACAATGTCCATGTGAATATACTAATTACAAAGAGATGTTTGTTACAATTATGTCAAAGGTTGTATCAAAATGCATGCAAAAGCATAGGCTGAAATCAAACAATTTTTGTTCCTATTCATAAAATGCAATACAATATTTCGTCCCAATAATTCATGTCCGATAAAAATAACTACCAAAAATGTTCATCTTGACACCCTTGTAAGTTCTCTTACCATTGCCTGCTTTACATGTGAGTAAGGAATGCCTTGGAGATGATTTGTAGTCACAATTCAGTATAAAAATGCCTTGTACGTGATGCTTCATTCATACACACGATTTGTCATATTCTGATTCTCAGTGCTCTTACTATAGAAGAAGCCGAAATCAATCAAATCATGTAAGTAGTATCATCAGAATTTCCTTTCATGAAATCCTACAAGTACATCCCAATAACATTTCTAATACTAACAGGTTTTTAAAAAAATAAATTGCATAACATCTGTCAAATTGCCTTCAATCCTTCAATATAAACATTTGTCATTTTCATTTCATCATAAAAAATTTGTAAATGAAAAAAATATGGACGCAAAACTTTAAATTAACTGAGAGACTGACACAAAGATTCAACAAACTATAGGGTTTGTACCACGACGGCCACGTTTAAGCAGAAAAATGGACACAAACTCGCACTGGTTTCTATTAAAAAACCCAGGACTAATACCTACACGGGGTATATTCAAACACATTCTATTTACTACTATGAGAGAATGATTGACATGGTGACTACTATATACCTCCCTGAAAAACAACTTGATGGGTAGAGAGTATAACTATAAACTTAAGCTTGTTCAGACTAGAATATTTCTTGATCACCAATACAGTATGTGTAATTTCAAATGCAAAACATTGTTTCTTTTCAATTCATGCTATACATCAGTTCTTTCATACTGTGAACACATACATTACATTGTAGATTAAGATAAAGTACCCAAATCATACAAAATTGTATCAGATTCATCAATTCATTTTGGTCCACTGTTAAGACAATCTCATTACTAAAGGTCTGCAAACATACATGTACACCATGTGTGCATACATATTTTTAAATCTACAATTTCGACATTTGTTCTAGACATGAACTTATATGACATACAGGTTTACAACTACAGCAAATATTCTCAACATTTGAAATCTCTCTGAGATTTTTCTCACCAAAACTACTACTAGTCTATAATTAGATTTAATTTTACAAACAAAATTTGTGATTAGTTTGACTTCATCTAATGAGTAAAACACAACAATGGATTCTATGAATACAACAGGACACGCATCGCATGCTCGAATCATCACATATCTAGATCAACCTCCACTGGTACAACCCCCACACCCACCCCACCTTCATGTGCACACATACTCTGCACAAACTTCCACGTGTCCTTCTCGGGGTCATACATCTCCACGGAGTTCAGATTAGCCAGTCCATCATATCCACCAATGGCGAAAAGTTTACCATAGGTAGCTACCAGAGCCACTCTGCTTCGTCTGACTCTCATAGACGTAATATATGTCCAACACTCTCTGACTGGGTCGTAACACTCTACCGTGTTCAGGAATACAGACCCGTCATACCCACCGGCTGCGTACAACTTCCCGTTAAGGGAGACAACTCCTAGTCGACATCTCTTTGTTAACATTGGGGTCACATAACTCCAGGTGTTTGTAGCCGTGCTATACTTCTCAACCTGTGCACAGGCAATGAAAAAAATTCAAGATAACAGTACATATTTTTATATGGTATAGAATATGAACAATTCAAATCCAGTAAATTATAAATGGTGAAACACACCTCCTCCTTAACTGCAGATATGTACAAATGTATTTTCAATACAAACAAAAGAGCACATCGTTTCTGTTGAGAATACAAGTTTTGTTGAAAATAAAAATTATACAGACGTGAGGTTAAGATTCTTACCGAGTCGAAGATGGAAAGGCCATCATGCCCTCCACAGGCGTAAATTTCTCCGTCTAAAAATGCCACCCCGGCTGCACTTCTGTGTTTCAACATGTTCGATAGAAGAGTCCATCTGTTGCAGTTAGTAATAATACTGGTTTAAATTCATGAACATCTTTCAAATATTTCTTTACACTGTAACACTAAATGTTGATGACATAGTAAGAGACTTTATGCCAGAGGTTTGTTTACTCACAAATCATGCTCCGGGTCATAGACTTCCACTGTCTTTAGTGAGGATACTCCATCATATCCCCCACACACATACAGCTTCCTGCTCAGTGCTACTGCTCCAAGAGCACTGCAAATAATTAAATGACCTCTTACTATGTCATATATAAAGTGGCTCTAGAGATGAAATTACAAAAATTATATTAATTATATACAACTATATACACAAAATTTGTATTTCATAACATAGTTATTTTATTTCTCAATTACTTACAGAAACGTTGTATTGTGCAACATACAGTTATTTTATTTCTCAGTCACTTACACAAAAGTTGTATTGCATAACATACGGTTATTTTATTTCTCAGTCACTTACACAAAAGTTGTATAGCATAACATACGGTTATTTTATTTCTCAATTACTTACAGAAACGTTGTATTGTGTAACGTACGGTTATTTTATTTCTCAGTCACTTACAGAAACGTTGTACTGCATAACATACGGTTATTTTATTTCTCAGTCACTTACACAAATGTTGTATTGAGTAACATACAATTATTTGTTTCTCCGTCACTTACACAATAGTTGTGAATGATACTGTTTTTTTAAATTTCCATGTCATTATACAAAATTTTTAAAAATGACATACTGTATTTTGACTGGACATAATTATGTATTTGTTTTGTTGTGGACTAAAATGACATTCAGTAATAGGATACCACTTGTCATGCGTTTTACCAGCTAAATTTCATTAGTACGCCAATAGCAAATTTTAGATGGCAACATGTTTTAACAACAAGATATGTTTGTAAAACACATATGCCCTCTCCTGAAGATGTACCAATATACTAAGTTTGATGTCTGTCAAGTAAAAGGGTTATCAAGATATTGAGTGGACAGTATATTACTATGTCCAGTTTGACCCTTGACCTTTGATCATGTGCCCTCAAAATCAATAGGAGTCATCTTCTCCTGAATATACACCAGTGTACTAATTTAAAGTTTGATGTCTGTCGAGCAAAGGGTTCTGAAGATATTGAGCAGACAGTATATTCCAATGTCCAGGTTGACCCTTGACCTTTAAACATGTGACCTCAAAATCAATAGGGATCATCTTCTCCTGAAGATGTACCAGTGTACCAAGTTTGATGTCTGTCAAGCAAAGGGTTCTCAAGATATTGAATGGACAGTATATTCCTATGCCCAGTTTGACCCTTGACCTTTGCTCATGTGACTTCAAAATCATTAGAGGGCATCTTCTCCTGAAGACGTACTAGTGTACCAAGTTTGATGTCTGTCAAGCAAAGGGTTTTCAAGATATTGAACGGACAGTATATTCCTATGTACAGTTTGACCCTTGACCTTTGACCTCAAAATCAATAAGGGTCATCTTCTTTTGAAGACATACTGGTGTACCAAGTTTGACGTCTGTCAGACAAATGGTTCTCAAGCTATTGAACGGACAATATATTCCTATGTCCTGTATGACCCTTGACCATGTACCTCAAAATCAATAGGGGTCATCTTCTCCTGAAGACATATCAGTGTACCAAGTTTGATGTCTGTCAAGAAAAGGGTTCTCAATATATTGAACGGACAGTATATTCCTATGTCCAGTTTGACCCTTGACCTTTGATCATGTGACCTCAAAATCAATAGGGGTCATCTTCTTCTGAAGATGTACTGGTGTACCAAGTTTGATGTCTGTCAAGCAAAGGGTTCTCTAGACATTGAATGGTCAGTATATTCCTATGCCCAGTTTGACCCTTGACCTTTGACCATATGACCTCAAAATCAATAGGGGTCATTTACTCCTTAGGATGTACCAGTGTGCCAAGTTTGATGTCTTTCAAGCAAAGGGTTCTTGAGATATTGAGTGGACATTATATTCCTATGTCCAGAGTAGATTGACCCTTCACCTTTGGATCTGAAAAACAATAGGGGTCATCTTCCACTCATAACCAACCTACATATGAAATATCATTATCATCAAGTGAATGGTTCTCAAGATATTGAGCGGACAACATGTGGTCTACAGACCGACCGACCGACAGTTGCAAAACAATATGCCCCCTCTTTTTCAAAGGGGGGCATAAAAATGTTTCCACATGAAGTTTTGATCCTAGACAGAACAAAACACTTATTAGGTTTGTTACTAACTGTCTATGGAAATATGTTAGGTTGTTAGAGTCCATAGACGGTGAGAGACTAGGTAACAAAGCTAATAATAGTGTACTGGGGTTTACTACTCTGCCATTCTTTACCTCCTTTTACAATTCATGGAGGCCACTTTCTTCCATTTCTTGTTACTCTGGTGAAATACTTCTACAGTGCTCAATCTTTCTTCTCCATCAAATCCGCCAATAGCATACAGTCGGCCTGTCAGAGTGCAATCACATTTTTTTTCATAAAATGAAAGCCATCTGTACTGACAGTTATTCTTTAAGAAAATACAGTGAATTTTTTTCTGTGGATAAGTTTTCATATTTTTCAAAAACACTTCAACATTGTTGCAAGAAAATTAAAACCTTCACCAGTAGAATTCCTTAAAAAGAGGCTGATAGCTGTGTACTATGAGTTGTTTAATTGTTTACCATTTAACACAGCAACCCCTACACGACTCCTCACAGTCTTCATGTCTTCTGCAGAATTCCAAATGTTTGTGATGGGGTCATAACACTCCACTGTACTCATGGAGTCACCTGCCAGTTACAAACCGAAAGTAGAACACTTCCTTACAACATAAGCAACTCATCAAACATCCTAATAATATTCTACAGTATTGAGAGTCACCTGCCAGTTACAAACCGAAAGCAGAACACTCCTTACAACTAATCAAACACCATAATGATACTTATAAATAATTGATAATCAATAGTATACATATCTGCACATTATGTATGGTACTGTAACCGTGGTTATTTACACTAGGGGTTAAGTATGCATTTTCCACATCCAACATTAATTACTTATGGGGGGGAAAATATACGGTAACTGAATATACTATATATCAAATACTTAAAACTATACGCATGGGGGAAATTTACGAGCTTATCATGTGACCGCGTAATTAGTGTACATATTGTAAATTTACGAGCTTATCACGTGACCGCATAATTAGTGTACATATTGTAAATTTACGAGCTTATCACGTGACCGCGTAATTAGTGTACATATTGTAAATTTACGAGCTTATCACGTGACCGCGTAATTAGTGTACATATTGTAAATTTACGAGCTTATCATGTGACCGCGTAATTAGTGTACATATTGTAAATTTACGAGCTTATCACGTGACCGCGTAATTAGTGTACATATTGTAAATTTACGAGCTTATCATGTGACCGCGTTATTAGTGTACATATTGTAAATTTACGAGCTTATCATGTGACCGCGTAATCAATGTACATATTGTAAATTTCCCCGTAAATAACCACTTTTACAGTATTTCAGTCATTCATTGCAATCAGACAACATGACCACCTGATGACGTGAGTCCGCCTACTGCATAGATCAGTCCTGGCACATCCGTACAGCACCTGGGGCGTGTCTTAAAGGTCTGCATCAGCGATCGTCTCTCGGGCATCAAATGATAATCTTTGGCCTCGTCTAACAGATCTCTGTTAAGAATCATGCAATGATTACTTCATAATTCTCATCACCATTTCAAATTTCAACATATAAATGTTGACTAAATCTATTAATGAAGTCCCATTTGCTAGTTACCTGCATTTTAAACAGTTTTTGACCAAATCTTCTGTTGCCACTCGGTCAGATAAATATTGTGGCGTTAACAGTGGCAGCCTCACTTTCACCATCAACTCCGGCAAAGCCGCTCGCCTCTTATCCTCATCTCTCTTGATCCAGGTCAGAAAGGCTTCAAAAACCTTTATCAAAAATAGGAGGATTAAATTCATGATGTCTTACTCAAATTCAATTTATTGCAAACATACAATATTCCACAGTCTATATATACTACAAACATACAATATTCCACAGACTATATATACTACAAACATACAATATTCCAGTCTATATATACTACAAACATATCATATGTCCACACAATATTCCACAGTCTATATATACTACAAACATACAATATTCCACAGTCTATATATACTACAAACATACAATATTCCACAGTCTATATATACTACAAACATACAATATTCCACAGTCTATATATACTACAAACATACAATATTCCAGTCTATATATACTACAAACATATAATATTCCACAGACTATATATACTACAAAACATACAATATTCCACAGTCTATATATACTACAAACATACAATATTCCACAGACTATATATACTACAAACATACAATATTCCAGTCTATATATACTACAAACATATAATATTCCACAGACTATATATACTACAAACATACAATATTCCAGTCTATATATACTACAAACATACAATATTCCAGTCTATATATACTACAAACATATAATATTCCACAGACTATATATACTACAAAACATACAATATTCCACAGTCTATATATACTACAAACATATAATATTCCACAGTCTATATATACTACAAACATACCATATCTCCACACAATATTCCACAGTCTATATATACTACAAACATACAATATGTCCACACAATATTCCACAGTCTATATATACTACAAACATACAATATTCCAGTCTATATATACTACAAACATACAATATTCCACAGTCTATATATACTACAAACATATAATATTCCACAGACTATATATACTACAAAACATACAATATTCCACAGTCTATATATACTACAAACATACAATATTCCACAGTCTATATATACTACAAACATACAATATTCCACAGGCTATATATATACTATAAACATACAATATTCCAGTCTATATATACTACAAACATATAATATTCCACAGTCTATATATACTACAAACATACAATAGTCCACAGTCTATATATACTACAAACATACAATATTCCAGTCTATATATACTACAAACATACAATATGTCCACAGTCTATATATACTACAAACATATAATATTCCAGTCTATATATACTACAAACACACAATAGTCCACAGTCTATATATACTACAAACATACAATATTCCAGTCTATATATACTACAAACATATAATATTCCACAGACTATATATACTACAAAACATACAATATTCCACAGTCTATATATACTACAAACATATAATATTCCACAGACTATATATACTACAAACATACAATATTCCAGTCTATATATACTACAAACATATAATATTCCACAGACTATATATACTACAAACATACAATATTCCACAGTCTATATATACTACAAAACATACAATATTCCACAGTCTATATATACTACAAACATACAATATGTCCACACAATATTCCACAGTCTATATATACTACAAACATACAATATTCCAGTCTATATATACTACAAACATACAATATTCCACAGTCTATATATACTACAAACATATAATATTCCACAGACTATATATACTACAAAACATACAATATTCCACAGTCTATATATACTACAAACATACAATATTCCACAGTCTATATATACTACAAACATACAATATTCCACAGGCTATATATATACTATAAACATACAATATTCCACAGTCTATATATACTACAAACATACAATATTCCACAGTCTATATATACTAAAAACATACAATATTCCACAGACTATATATACTACAAAACATACAATAGTCCACAGGCTATATATGTGTCCATTTACCCATATGGGTTATAGACAGTAGAACACAAACTTATTGTAAACAAAAACTAGAACTGTCCTAATGGGACTAATACCCCCCGCGGGGCATATAAGATGATGGGAAATATTTAATGCAAGCACAATGGATATTTTCACATTATCTACAGGGCAATCAATGTGAATGCAGAAGTGTATATTCTACAGTACAGCAGTACATGAAATATTAAAAATATGCTTAATATAAACAATGAATACTATTTGGCACATTTTAGGCTGTATGATTGCAAATCCCTGGTCAACTCTTCTAGTCTTTAGTTTATATTCACTTTGTTAAAGATCATTATGTTCTGCCAACTTTACTTTGTCATTGATTTTGTCAGTAAATAAATGACATTAGCTCAAGTATTGGTATTATTGTAATCTTTTCCACTGGTATAACAACTCTAAGTAGCTGCAATAAAGGCAGTTTACTATGAATCCCATTGCCAGGGATAGTTGAGATTATAAATACTATCTGACAAATAAGTATTCAACACACATGAGCCACTTTATGTTTTACCGAGAAGTCACAAGATTGCAGAATCAGTATGTGGATGCCAATCCCGAAAATGTCCGTAACTTCCATAACTGTTAAAATATTTCAATGAAAATAGAAGATGCACAACTACATTATATATATAGGATGAGAATAAAGTTTGAATCAAATCTGTCCAACAGTATTAGAATTAAACTCTGGACAAAGTGTGCAACCCCCAAAAGGAAAGAAAATGTGCGTAACTTCTATAACTGTTAAAATATTTCAATGAAAATAGGAGATGCACAACTACATAATATATAGAAGATGTGCATAAAGTTTGAATGAAATATGTCCAGCGGTATTAGAAATAAACTTCGGACAAGTTGCGTCTACGGACAAACGGACGGACAGACGGATGGACGGACGGACAGACAGACAAAGTGATTCCAGTATACCCCCCCAAACTTCGTTTGTGGGGGGTATAATTAATTGGAAAACCCTCACATTTCACATCTGAATAATCTGTAGGTTTCCAGTCTACCAGGAAGTACTCCATAGAAAGCTTCCTTTGTAAGATCTCTAACTGGGCTCAAAACAATTGATGGCCCAATGGTCTAGACCAGTAAATTATGGATTTGGGCTACTGCTTTGTAAAGAATATGTGCCCTTGGAACTACCACAGGCAGCTGATTTGAATACTTATCAACATTCCTCAACTATTGGTCTTGTAAATTACAGGTGTGCAAGCTCAGGCTTTTATTGGATGTAAAATAATTTCTTTGTTTCATTTTTGTGAACTTGTACTATGTAAATAAATTCATAAATGTTCCTAGAAACAAGTTGTTTTATGCCGAGTATTTCTAAGAATGAATCGTCTTCAACTAAATGTTACATAGAATGAGTTGTCTAATTATGACACTTTCATGGTAATCCCGTGACACCACAAATGACAAAATTGAGGACAACACCAACTATTGTCTAAGGTTGCGTGAAAAGCAGATAAAAATATCCTGAATACTTAACTGTGTGCTAGAAGTTAATATCTAATACGTTAGTTAAACAATAAATGTGTCTGAAATCAACAATTATTTATGAAAGTGTTTTCATTACTATCAAAATCATGAAATTTTGGCCAGTCATATTCATATCCATTGATGCAAAGGGACAGTAAAAGTTCTCAATTGACCAGTAAAAATTTAAATTGATAGCCCAAGTGACCAGTGAATGAAAAAAATATTTCGAACTCTGCTAGACTTTTTCAGCAGGCAAAAAATTCTAATTCACATATTAGAAAACCTCCCAATTTACAACAGTTTTTGAAATCTGCCAGTCCCACCTGTAGATACGTCTGAAGTCCTGTAGTTTTGTGTATGCAATTGGTCTGAAGGACTAGTAATATGTCAACGATCAATTCGAAATCAACTAAACGTTTGAATCTCTGCATATTTTAAATAAATTCAAGCGCTTTTATGATTTAGGATTGAGTACGAAGCTTTCAAACAAATGAATAGACATTGCATTGCAAGTGCAAAATTAGATATCCGTTTTGTGCTTTTATGGATCATAATTATGCAAGTCATAAATGGATATGGATGGAAGCTGCTAACTTTTGTTACATGAATTCGACTTTGTCATGTGGACAGATCCATAAATGAAATTTAGGCCTAGTCATTAGGCTAATGGAGATTGGCATGCGAGCCTTTCCAGGTTGGAGCTCTATTGCTATTCACACAATGTCAGGGTTTGAAATTACCTCATGTCCGAGACTAGTAAAAAACGTGTCGGACTAGTGAACTCTCTATAACACTAGTCCGTATGGACTAGTGAAAATCCGGAAATCAATCTTGAAATGGTTACGATTTTAACAAGATTTGTCTGAGTCTCTTAGATGTTTGAACTTATGGTCGATTACCTGCATGGTCAAGTGTTTGCGTGACTATGACATCCTGATCCAAACACATGGAGTGTGTTTGAGACCGCCGTTCTTTGAACGAGCAAATTCTTGCTGATTCCGAACTCCGAGTACGCATCACGAGAATGGATTTGAGGTGCAAGAACTGCAAGTAGTGTGTGATCCAAGAACAAGCACGTTTGTGCGCACATGTTTTCATCATTCGCGACTCTTAATACAGGAGTTCTTAACACTATAGCTCATGGCTTGGTAAATGGATTGAATTTTATTGACTTTATTAATAAAATTTCGAACTCCTGTGACTTTCTAAGAACTGAGCATGAAAACAACGGTCCTCGAACATCAATATCGAACACACTTATAAACGTTTATAAAAGGATTAACTTGGAGGTTACTGTATGCTTCTGAAGATCTTGAATGCAAAATAAATTATCACGCCTCAGACAAAATTGTTGAAATCTAATTGGTCAGATCTTGGTCACATGACGCCGTGAAAAAAACCGTATCATGCGAGTAAAATCCGTATTGGGCGAGTAATTTTATTTATCGTCGGGTTCGACTTGCAGCCGTGTCAAAAGGAAAGACATTTGACTCCCCACATATACAGTTAGAGGTCTTCGACGTGATAAATTCGTTACACAGTTAGTTAGTGACCTGATACGGAAAAATACATGGTGTGAAAAGAAAACCCGTATCGGGCGAGGCTTCTTCTGTATATAGGTGTCAGAAACTGAATTGCTTGCAACTGTGATGTGTTTGGTTTCGTTAAATACTATTGAATAAAAATGAAGATCATTTAATATGATATACTGGACTGACTAGTGAAATGCTTTGCGGACTAATGAACATCAATAGTGACTAGTCCATACGGACTAGTGCTTGAAAAAGTTAATTTCCAACCCTGAATGTGCACAAATGCAGCCGTTGGAGAAGAAGTCTTACTTATTCAATAAAACACATTTGAAGCCATATAGATGACATTCAAACAGACAGAATTTACTTTTATCCTAATCACTAGGCTGGGAATATTGTGTGTTTTACAGTAAATATTAATTTGTTTGAAAGTTTCATATTGTTGTTTGTTAATTCTAAATACTGACCAGTAAATATTTGTTCAAACCAGTAAATTTCATCAATTCACCGGTCCACTTGACCATTGAATTTTTGTTTATTTCAAAAACTCTGCTGCAACAAACTTTATGGTAAGTATCTTAAAATTGGCGCTGTGGTTCTTAAAAATAAAGTCAAACAAGAGGTACTGTGAGCAATGCTCACTAAGAATACCCCCCGCTTACCCCAATCTCCCAAAGGGTGTTGTTAATAGGTATAAATTACCTCTTTCCGAAGTGTAAAAATATGGTATGCCTTTGTAGACGAAAATGGAAGATATAGTCCAAACACAAATCCATGGCATAAACCTTTAATTTTGACCTTGAGATCAAAGGTCAAGGTCATAAAGAGGTCATGAATGTACATAACACATAGTCTCATGGTGATACACTAATGTGTCAAATATGGTATGCCTATGTCAAAGAACAAAGAAGTTATGGCCCGGACACGAATCCATTGTAAACAAGAGGCCCATGGGCCACATCGCTCACCTGAGTCACCTTGGCCCATATCTGAAGACTTTCCATATATATATTTGCATGTAAAACCTTAGTCCCTATTATGGCCCAAACTGCCCTTTGCAAACTTGAATCTACACTATGTCAGAAAGCTTTCATGTAAATGTTTGGCCCAATGGTTCTTGAGAAGAAGATTTTTAAAGCTTTTTCTTATATTTGTATGTAAAACTTTGACCCCCCCCCCCCCCCCACTTGTGGCCCCATCCTACCCCCGGGGGCCATGATTTGAACAAATTTGAATCTGCATTATGTCAGAAAGTTTTCTTGTAAATATCAGCTTTTCTGGCTCAGTGGTTCTTGAGAAGAAGATTTTTAAAGATTTTTCCTATATATTTGTATGTAAAACTTTAATCCCCCTTGTGGCCCCATCCTACCCTCGGGGGCCATGATTTGAACAAACTTGAATCTGCACTATGTCAGAAAGTTTTCATGTAAAAATCAGCTTTTCTGGCTCAGTGGTTCTTGAGAAGAAGATTTTAAAAGATTTTTCCTATATATTTGTATGTAAAACTTTGATCTCCTATTGTGGCCCCATCTAACCCCAGGGGCCTATGATTTGAACAAGCTTGAATCTGCATTATGTCAGGAAGCTTTCATGTAAATCTCAGCTTTTCTGGCTTAGTGGTTCTTGAGAAGATTTTTAAAGTTTTTCCCTATATATTTGTATGTAAAACTTTGATCCCCCCTTGTGGCCCCATCCTACCACCGGGGGCCATGATTTGAACAAACTTGAATCTGCAATATGTCAGGAAGCTTTCAGGTAAATTTCAGCTCTTCTGGTCCAGTGGTTCTTGAGAAGATTTTTAAATGACCCCACCCTATTTTTGCATTTTTGTGATTATCTCCCCTTTGAAAGGGACATGGCCCTTCATTTGTACAAACTTGAAAGCCCTTCACCCAAGGTTGTTTTTGGCCATGTTTGGTTGAAATTGGCCCAGTGGTTCTGGAGAAGAAGTCGAAAATGTGAAAAGTTTAACAGACAGATGGACAGACAGACAAACGACAGACAAAAAGCGATCAGAAAAGCTCATTTGAGCTTTCAGCTCAGGTGAGCTAAAAACCTTTAATTTTGACCTTGAGGTCAAGGGTCAAGGTCATATAGAGGTCATGAAGGTACTCGACACATCGTCTCAAGGTGATCCACCTGTGTGCCAAATATGGTATGCCTAAGTCAAAGAACAAAGAAGTTATGGCCCGGACACGAATCTGCAGACAGACAGTGATTCCTATATACCCCCCTGAACTTTGTTCCGGGGGTATAAAAAGTAAAAAGTTTACAGATGACAGATAAATTTTGATCAAAAAAGCTCAGCTCAGGTAACAACTACATAACTGCTTAAACTTGTGAATTTAACCTTGTCTTTTGCATTGGTGTGTATTCAATTCAATATCTTAAATCCTTTGTATGTCTGACTCTTTAGTTTTTAATTATACTACATTTACCTGTTCTTCTGACTCAACATTGAGTTCATCTCGAGATATAATCTCCATAATCTCTCCCTTGTTGAGATTGAGGAACTCTTCTGTGACCATGACCTCCCTGAAATGTTTCTGTATGTATTTATTTGCAAACTCCACCAAGGACTGACACATAAACTGGTCCCCGAACGACCGGATTCCCAGAACATTTGTTGGATGTAAACTGAAAGATAATGGAAAATTATACAAAAAGAAATGAAGAGGCTGTGAAGGCACAAAGTTTTCTTATGAATATAATCACTGAGCTGTTAATGTAAACTCACTGTACCAGAACTACAGTGAAAGCGAAATGTCGTCGGACCGACGGATATGTCCGGTAATTTGACTCTTGGTCCAGTAAACTTCGTTATATTTCCAGTCCGAATGTCCGGTGACTTTCCGGCAACGGTTTCAGAAACTACGTTTCGACTTCCAGTTCCGTTTATGTTCCAATTAAAATGGAACAGTAATGCAGTCCCCAGTAAACCTTTAAAACGAAAATCCAATGACCAGGAGGCTCGAAGTCAAAGGGAGAAACAAAAAAAAGTATGAAGAACATAATGCTACTTTTTTTCGGTCTGGTAAAATGTGATTCGGTCTGGTAATGTTCCTGTGTTTACCAGACCGAATGTCCAGTAAAACATTTCAACATTTCGCAATCACTGGAACTACCTTTGGAAAATAGCTTTTTCCAGTTGTGTACAATGTAATATTCAGTTTTTGTTTTGCACCTAAATTCACTAAATTCTCCTGACGAGATGCAAGTACTCTATAAATCATGCTGGTAAATTTATATTCTAAAAATAAACTTCACGTGCTAACTACCTTTTTTTCAGGAAATCACAACACGCCTCTTTGACGGACTGTAGATGGAGAAAACTGGCTCCGATTAACAGAGATTGAACGTTGTTGGAGTCAATCTCTACACTGCCATTGTATGCAAAATTCACCAAAGCTTCCAATGCACTGAAAAATGTCATTTCGTTCATTGTAAAACGATCTTTAATACACACACATATATATAATATCAACATGTTTATTAGCAATATTCATTATTCGACAAGTGTATCATAATGAACAAATTCATGTACATTGTCCCTGATGACAAATGTACACACACATATACATGTAGACAAATAGAATGAGACATAAGAAGTCCTCAGGTGACACCTATTTCCTGTTACACACACACTCATAGACAATATTTCACCATCATCACATTCATATCTCTGTGTGCATGCAAATGAATCTTGTACTTTGCTAATGAGGATTTTAAAATTATTGAAATTTTGTTTTTGCTTATTGAAATGTGACCCCACCCCAACATGACCTACTAGGCAATGAAACTAAACTTTACATCTATTGAAATGCTACTCTGTCATTTACTTTTTGATAACTTTTAGTTCTAAAAAATACCTTAGAAAATTTTCTTTATAATATAAAATTAGTGCATAGTGTTACCCAGGGTCAATGCCTTGCATCGTGATTTCATTCTGTTTGGATTCCACCATGTCATGTGTAAACATCGCGTGGAAATATGGAATACTGGCTGCCAGAACGATTCGATGAGCCGTGAACTTCCTCTCTCCTACCTGATCAAAATTTTTCAAATAAACACCATTAATTAAATGTGTATCTATGCAATAGCCGGTCATGAAGTCATTTCAAATTCCTAACAAGAAACTGGATTTGTGATAATGAATTACAATGTTTACATATTACATGTAAATGAGACTGTCCACAATTCCATAGAAACGTACTGACTTCAAACAATACACTATCAAGCTTATTAAACATGTACATGTAACACACAATCAAGCTTATTAAACACGTACATGTAATACACAATCAAGCCCTGAAACACATACATGGAATACGCTATCGAGCCTATGTGTTGTGTTAAGATTTGATTTACAAACCTTGGAGCACTGTTTACATTAGTTAGTAGTAACTAGAGTTCACTGGACCACTGGTCACTCTACTCCTAATGAATGACCCAGATCCTGAACCATAATTTATCAATGACAGAGTTAATTCATATTGTAATTGATAACAAATTACACAGAAAAGTAACAAACTGTAAAAGTATCAAAATTGAAATAAATCAACAAAATGGTATATCCTGAGTTTTTAATATGAATTAAGGAGGTATTCTACATCATCACAATGGCGGACTTCCTTTTTACACATGAATGAAAATATAAATTTCAGCAATTTTAGTCTATTGTCCTTTCAGTTTTAATTGCCTAGTTGAGTAGTTCAGTAGGTTGGCACGTCAACTGCTAAACTGTAGATTGCAGGTTTGAGTCCAGCAGGGGTTTCGAATTTTTTCAGATTGCTTTCTACTAAAACTGAATTTTTTTGACTAAATAAAGTAAATTTTCAATTTCAAAATATTGCTGTACGTATCCTCCACTTTTCATCCATATCAAATTTCTCTGATGTAGCATTTATCCATAATTGAGTAATTTACCAAAAGGTCTCAACAGGATGAGAAAAATCTGTAAGGAACTATGACGGAGTCAAAAATGAAAAAAAATAAACAGGGCCTCCATCATACTGAAAACTTTTAAAAATAGAAAGGAACAAGCTACATCTGAAACAGTCTACCTCTAATAAGAACAGACTATGATCCTTGAAAATCTAAATCTAAAAGAACTATAAAGAAAGAAAACCTTATAATACCGTTATCGGTAGCACCTTGAACCAGTAAGGGCAAAACCTACATTATAAAATCTACTAATAGCCTATCAAAATATAGTTTTAGCAGTCCCTAACTCCTACCAAAATCATGCTTATTTCATGCTAGAACTATTCAGAGCTTTACATAATTTGCTCAGAATAATACATGTATAAGAGAATACTAACCTTGAGGTCAGTTCTTAACAAAGTGAGTAAAACTGATCAAACACAAGTCTTATATACCCTGAATTCTATTCACTAACTTAAGCCAATCAAAACCAAAGAAACTATCCCGACTTAACCAATCGGGGCAACAAATAGCTTATTCACTCAGGAAAGCTTGACAACAGGTATGACACTTCCTGTTTAAGACAAAAACATGTGGAATGTAACAACCAAATCCAAACATGAAAAGTACTCAAAAATAAATGACTAAAAGTAAGTAACAAATGTAATAAGAAGCTGATTTAACAATCTAGGATTGAAATGAAAGCAACTCTGTGTAATATTACAAGAGGCCCATGGGCCACATCACTCACCTGAGACACCTTGGCTCATATCTAAAGATTTCCATACATATTCGCATGTAAAACTTCTTCTTTGGCCCAATGGTTCTTGAGAAGAAGATTTTTAAAGATTTTCCCTAATATATATTTGTATGTAAAACTGATCCTCTATTGTGGTCCCATCCTACCCCCAGGGGTCATCATTTTAACAAACTTGAATCTGCACTACGTCAGAAAGTTTTCATGTCAATTAGTACTTTCCTAGCCCAGTGGTTTTAAAGAAGATTTTAAGAGATTTTCCCTATATAATTGTATGCAAAACTTTGATCCCCTATTGTGGTCCCATCCTACGCCCAGGGGTCATGATTTAAACACACTTGAATCTGCACTATGTCAGGAAGCTTACATGTAAATGTCAGCTCTTCTGGCCAAGTGGTTCTTGAGAAGAAGATTTTAAAACCTAATTTTGCATTTTTGTGATTATCTCCCCTTTGAACAAACTTGAATCCCCTCAACCCAAGGATGATTTGTACCAAGTTTAGTTGAAAATCATAAATGTCCAAGTGGTTTTGGAGAAGGAGTATGAAAAGTTTACAGACAGCGGACAATGGGTGATCAGAAAAGCTCACTTGAGCTAAAAATCAGATCCACCACATTCCTCCCCCATTAAAAAGAAACAAAATTACAACCAAGATTCTTTTGCCCCACCTGCAAGTCCAGGGGTGGTCACAGCACCAAATGTAACAGGAAGGGAGATAATGCAACAGATCAGACCAGGATTCGAACCCAGGCCCCCTGAATCTCTAGTCAGGTACTCTACCAACTGAGCTAACTGGCCACCGGCGATCGAACCCAGCTGACTGCTACAATACAAACTTTATCTTTATCACAAAACTATCTCCTGAAGTGACCTTTGGTCAAATTTAGAAAAAATAAAAACCCATTAACTAATTACTATAAAGAAAAAATTTGCAGACTTTGTTAAAATGATTTTAAAAATAAGTTTACAAAAAACTATTGTGGAGAATTAAAATGATTACAGGGATCAACATTATCGGTTGTCCAATTGCCCAAGACAAGTGAAAACCCAGTTTGCCTTGGACAAGTGAAACTCAATACACACTTGCCCTATCAGGGCAAGTGATTTTTTTCAGTAGGAAATGTGATTATTATAATAATTGTATTAAGCTTGATGAATATCAAATATTAGAAAGTAAAGTCCAACTTCATATATTGTTGTTTTCTTTACCAAATCGTCAGATTATGGTGAAGGCCCATTCTAGCAGATCATACTGCATCACCGATTGACGGAAAGAGATAATTAGAGTTACTGGTTGACAGGCTTATTAGAGTCTAAAATATTTTGGACAACTAAGTTTTTCATTCGGACAAGTAAAACTTCGAGTTTACTTGCCCAAAGGGCAAGCAAGAAGAAAAGTTAATGTCTATCCCTGGATTCCATAATAATATTGATATTTTGTTTGAAAGACCCATTTCTATAAAGAAAATCAATGCATCAAAATGACATCAAAGTATGTGTTAAATTCATGCGTCTATTTTGCAGTAAAAATGGGACCATCTTTTCCATTCTTTAGGCCAATTAAAATTAATTGATAGATTATCATCCCCGCCAGCCCCTCAAAAAAGGACCCATCCCGATTTTTTTTATTTTCACAAAAATTACGTTTTCAAACAAACTTGCTTTCCAGCGACATAAGTGAATGATTAAAGGGACTGGTTCACGATTTTTGATAAAAATATTTTTCATTTTTGATGGTAAACATTAAAAATATAACTAATTTTATATTGACAGCCAAAATTTTCACCTTCTGAATGCAAGAATAAAAGCAATATTTTAGCCTTAAATATGTGTTATGTAAATAAAGACTCGAGTCTTTTAATGTATACAAACAAACCAGTGAAATATTAATTTTGTAATATAAAACATCTTAATTTTACAGTCACAAATTTTAACTTTTAGGTGACACATTTTACCCAAAGAATGCTTGAAATGTGAAACATATAATAAACTTTAGATCAATTTCCATTTCTTTTGAAAATTTCGTAAACAATAACATACTGCAATCTTTGTTTACAAAACAAATCATAAATTCTCTAAAATGAGCTTCTGTGATAATGTATAACCTTAATTTTTATGTGAAATCTTTTAAACACATTAGACATTAAAAGTGAAAAACAAAATTTTGGGGGAAATCGTGAATCAGTCCCTTTAAAGTCACAGAATGTTGGTTTTATACCTTCTACCAAGGATTCTTTGAATGTTTACTTGATTAAGACTTTGTATGATGCCTTTTGTCATAAATTTTTTCTCTCTCGGGAAATAAAGATTAAAAACAAATCCTCCCACCCTCCCATATTTTTTTGTGACCCCGTATGATAATCTACTAATTAAGTTGAATTGGCCTTACCATGCTATCAACTATCTGAACTTACTGCTGAAATTTACAACTTATCTAATTTGTAATATCGTATATTATGATTCCCTCCTACAACATTCCATACTTTCCTTTGCCTTAAAATATTGATTAATTTGAAATCTCTCATATTGAATTGAATATTGAAGTTAATGTGAAGTAAACTGACAGTCCACTGAGCTGATAGCAAATTGTTTTTATAATGGTTATATTGATCATTACTCCGGGTCGGCCGCCAGCATGGTTGAGGTTTGCATGCAGATTGCTGTTCCATGACCAGTTCTTTTACCCCGAAATATTTTAATGTTTTTTACGTTACAATTCAATTCTTGAGGAAGATGCAATTGTCATGTTCATTGATTGTGGTTCAACGTGAGAAAGCATATCCCAATTATGAAAGTAATTTGAATTCCGATACTAATCATTAGCTGGGCTCAATGTACTGCATTACAGCTCATGTGATGTAATTTATTCTTTATATTTACGATATAGGTTTTGTTAATCCAGATGCTTTGGATGCAAGCAAAATTGTTCAGATGAATGCAGCATCAGGAGAGCTGAAACACATCTATTCTATCTTCATGTATACATTTCAGTTACATTTCTGTTTACATTTTAGTTACATATCTGCAAACATTTTAGTTACATATCTGCAAACATTTCAGTTACATTTCTGCAAACATTTTAGTTACATTTCTGTGAACATCTTAGTTACATTTCTGTAAACATTAAAGATAGTTACATTTCTGGAAACATTTTAGTTACATGTATAATCAATTTCAAAGCACTAAAATTGAAAAATGTATATATTCTTATTCCATCAACCTATGCTTTAATGTCATTTTATCTTCATTAACAGAACTGTCTGCTATCTCAACTATATGTATTACTACTTTAATCTGACAATTTGATGTGCAAATATCTGGACGATATACTCCCAAGTGAACCCAAATTACAGACGAATGCAGGTACAATCCTATTCTCTTGCATTGTACCTGTCAGAACAATATATTTCTCACTATTATCAAGTGTTAAAAAATCCGAAAACAATTACCAGGTAGTCTTGTGTGTTTCTATCTATATACCAATGATTGATTTTGTCTTTGTACGTGATGATGTAGTATTATACCGTAACAATTGTACATATTTGTATCAATAGAAATAGGTTGTTGGAAATGTAATGATTTTTTTTCTTACATGCATTTGCTACTGTGCAATCATCTGAGTAGAACAGAACCACTGCTGACCACACATTTGAGTAGAACAGAACCACTGCTGACCACACATTTGAGTAGAACAGAACCACTGCTGACCACACATTTGAGTAGAACAAAACCACTGCTGACCACACGTTTGAGTAGAACAGAATCACTGCTGACCACACATTTGAGTAGAACAGAATCACTGCTGACAACACATTTGGTAGTAAAAATATATTAAATGTTCATTTTATTAATTTTTTCACATCATATACTGTAGTGTACAATTGTTTATTGTTTAACCCTTCAAGCACTGCAGTCATTTAATGTACACATATTGCAACAATGTCTCTATCAGAACTTGTTCTTTTAATATCCGCAATGCAAGTCCAAAGGTAAGCACTTCACAGGGAAGTACATGTATTAACTGATAGAAATAACTGTGTCCTTTAGACAGCGTGATATAAGTTTTCCTTGCAATACAACCCTTCCTAACAGTGTCCCAGACAGACACTAAATAAAAATTACTGTCCATGCAGATTAATGAACGATTTTCAACAGGGATGGGGTAATTGAAAACTGTAATTGTAATTATCTGTATTTAAATACACTTTTATAAAGTAATTTGATGACTTGGCTTTCAATTACAATTGAATGTATTTTTAAAATACATTCCAAAAATGTTAAGTATTTTCAATAACATTCTTTATTCAAACTTAAAAGTTAGAAAATGATAGAATGAAAGTGTCTGATAATGGTGTAATACTGTTTCACTGTTTGTCATGTGATGTTTAAGCAAACATTACATGTATATTTCTCAACATCTATGTACTTGATGCAGGGTGGCCACAGTGCCAAGGGCTATAGGTTGTTCAGGTGTGAAACCCTATCATACCTGAGAACAAAAGCACAGGTAGAAAAAATACCTGAGTAAGAGTTCACTTCATTCAGATATTACATCCAGAACTAATTATTACTTAAAATGTACTGGATGACTTAGAAATTGCATCTGGAAATTTCAAAGCCAAATTTTTAGCATAATTCCTCAAAAAGCTTGAAAACGAATCAAAGCAGACTTTGTGGTCAAGTCTTCCAATTACATTTTGAAAGATACTGCAGTAATTGAAATATTTATATTTAATTATATTCTTCAAAGTAATTGAAGTACTTAATTAATTACATTGCCGATTGGTTATAATCAATGTAATTGTAAGTAATTGACAAAATCATCAATGTAATTTAAAGTACTTTAATACATTTTCAAATTGTCCCCATCCTTGATTTTCAATGAATTTTTAACATTTTGTAGTAAATATTGACCATCTGGGTCCATCAAGCAAAATAATGTGATAAACTTGGGTTCCCACAAATAATCTTCCATCAGGTGAAGTGTCCAGATTAAAAAGGTCAAATTGTAATTTCCATTCCTTTTCAATACATAATTTTAACAATAAATCTGTGGTTATAATTTTGCTCATGCTTGCAATGGCTTGTCAGTATTAGATCAGGACCAAATAAAAATGAACAGGTTTTCCTTGAATTTCAATTCTATTAATTTCGTCCAATTCTTAACCTGGTCAACTAAAATCTGATTTCTAGGAGCTCATCTGGTTACCATGATTTTTTGGTCAAGTTTAAACTCTGTAGACCAAATTGTGGGGAAATTAAGGATGTACTCTACATCGTCATAATGGCTGACTTCCTTTTAAAACATGGAGGAAGATATAAATATCAGCAATATTGGTCTATTCATTTCAAAAATCATCGCCTAGCTGAGTAGCTCAGTAAGTTAGCACGTCGACTGCTGAACTGTAGATCGCGTGTTCGAGTCCAGCAGGGGTTTTTAATTTTTTACATATTGCTTTCTACTAAAACTGCATTTTTTGACTAAATGAAGTAAATTTGAAAGAACTAATTCACTTTTTTCAATTTCATATCCTCAATGAACATATCTTTCACTTTTCATCCATATCAAATTTCTCTGGTGTAGCATACCTCCTTAAGAAAGTATTTTTAATGATACAGCGGTTTTATTTTTAATTTCTTTTATTGCTAACTCATTTTTGTCTTCACTAATGAATAGGTTAGCTGTCATATCCGCATGAATGATGGAACAAAAAACAAACTAGGCCTTGTCAGGCTAGTGAACAAACGTTGGTTCTTGTAGGCAATGCAAAAAGAAATAATCACTGCATTAGGTATTTATAAGTTACTGCTATGAGCATTTTATATAATTATAGCAAGCGCAGCGAGCCAGCGCAGAGCGCTGGCTCGTAATGCGAGCTCTAATGACTCGAGCGTGGGAAATAATCCAAGCTAAATCTCAACCTCTAACAAGAATTTTTTTTTTACGCCAATCCCAGAAGTCCCTCGTACAAATTGGCGGATGGTTCGATTCGTAAAATAATAATAAAAAAAATCTTTGAAGTATTACAAACCTTTCTTATTTGAAAGGAAAGGATGACAATCATATTCTTCCCCCTTTCTTTTTAAAATATTGTCTAAAGAAATGTAAACAGTCACGTCACAACTACCAGGCTACGTCACAACACGCTCGTTGCATTTCCCGCTAAACTGGTTCCTACATTGGTGAGAAGAGCAAGACATTAATCCTACGTATTGACAGTGAACCAGATCAGTTGTCCTTATTTTCAATATAAATTTTTTGAAAATGTATTCAGATATGCTGTGCTCACCCCAACGGTCACACCGTAATCATATTAGAGACGTAAACGACTTAACAGAAATCTGGGATATTAAACATATTTGTTACTTTAAAAAAAAAACTAACTCTAACGTCTGATAGATTTGAAAGATGGCGGGACAAATTAATCACCTTTAGCGTCACATCGCAAAGTTTTCCCTGTCTTCGTATATCTTCAAATATCGGAAATGCGCATTTTGGCAAATCCTCTTTCAGGAAACGAACTACAGAGTCCTCTGACATCCTGTCAAAAACAACAGGTTCCCTTTCCACGTTTGTAACGTTTTCCACGTTCGTCAACAATCATTACTCTGACAAAGGCGCGTTCTATTACAAGTAAGTCATTCGTTTAATTCATCGGGGACGTTCTGATATGAGTAAGTCGTTCGTATACCTCATCGACTGGAACACACTATGTGAGCGGGTCAAAGGATATAATTTGGAAATGATTCCAGGGCCGTAACTGCCGATGAGGCAGACGAGGCAACTGCCTCGTCTGATTTTTTGGCAAAAAAGAAAATAAAATTATATAAATGTTATATTATAGGATATATGTTTAAAATGAAGACAAGCACCTTTGTCTTTGACACCATATTACGATTCTTTACATAGTACAAATGAAACACAAACATGATAAATTGGGATTTAAAAAGTGTCATTTTCAGTCGTAAAGTCAATCGGCGGCCCCCAATCCCCTGCCTCCCCTGATTTAGAACCCTACTTACGGCCCTGGATTCTTAACATTTTAATGATTCACCTGATGAAACATTGTCAAAAACAACAAAGAAGGACACCTGCACTACGTACGAAGAAAGTAGCCGAGGGTCAATTTGAGCAAAACAAAAATGGAACTTTTCAAAGAGAGTTCAATAACAAACACATGCACAAGTAGTATCATGGTTGCGACAGTACTACACACTAAGCATTGAAAATAGACTACATATAGCAGAGTGTCGTCTGACGTCATCAGAAAATTGACAAACTTGAGAATACCGTAACAGGAAAAAAATCCAATAAACAGTCAATTGACATACGCCACAAATAAATTTGAAAACCTCAATACATACACCAATAAAATGGCAATAAAACTAAAATCAACTGAACGTGTGAAAACAAGACAAGCTAGAACAGAGTGTTTTAACAATTGATCAACATATCAAATGAAAACAAATGTTAGAAAAGCAAGGCCTTGCCAGGTCCAGAAACATCAAACAGAAAATTGTAAAAATATAATAAAGGCATCAAATGGGGGGGGGGGGGGGGGGGGAAAGGAAACATATTTTGAACTTTTATCACAAAGTACACAAGACAGGAAATGATCGAACCTTTAGGAGGAAATGGTGTTTGTCTGATATTGAAAGACTTGAAACCAAATCTTAAAGGGACTGGTTCATGTTTTTTGAAAATGATATTTTTCATTTTCGATGCTAAACATTTAAAAATATAAATCATTTAATGTTGACAACCAAAATTTTGACCTTCTGAATGCAAGGATAAGAGCAATATTTTAGCCTTAAGTAACTCTTTGTTATGTAAACAATTTAAAGACTTGAGTCCTTTCAAACCAGTGAAATGTCAATTTGGTAATTGTGCACAGTCACAGATTGAACTTTTAGATGACACATTTTACTTATGATAGATATAACAAACTTAGATCGATATCCTAAACAATAACATATCGTAATCTTTGTTTACAAAACATACAATAACCTCTCTAAATTTAACGAGCTTCTGTGATAATGTATAACCTTATTTTTTCCCCAACAAATTAGACAGTACATTTTAATCATAAAAAGTGAAAAACAAAATTTGGGAATCAGAGATTTAAAAAAACAACCAAAAAAAAACAAAAAAAAAACAAGAGTCACAACACTAAGAGATAAGTTCAGTTCGTTTAATTCTTATATAAAGCTAACTAGGTTATCAGAATTCATAATATATAGTCACAATATACACATGTACTTATGATATACTTATAATTATATATACACATATAAGCATGTGATGTTATGTTTGTGTCTCTCTTCCCTGTATCTTTTTTCCCCATTGCAATGTATAACATGTACTTGACCTCATGTACCACGTATTGTTGGTTTGAGTGAATAAAGAAACTTGAAACTTGATGTGTTTTAGAATAGTGTGAAATGGCAATGAGTTTGATCACAGAGGATGGAGGATGGTCTTTGTGACCCAAGCAATCGTTCGTCGATGCTAAATTTGGCGTTAAATTCGAGAACACTTGGAGGATCCTTCGAAGCATAATGGAGAACTCTTGACTATACGTTTTCCATTGCAACACTAAAGAGATATATTAAAAAGTTTTATAACCTCGACTTTTGGTGCAATGCACTGTTTACACCGATTTACTGCCACTGAATGCCTAGTCCCAGCAAACTTCTTAAATTCTTCCATATATCAGAAATTGTCAGAATATTAAATTAGGGACTGATTCATGATTTTCCCAAAAATTTTGTTTTTCACTTTTAATGATCAAAATCTACTGTCTGATATGTTTAAATGATTTCACATAAAAAATAAGATTATACATTATCACAGAAGCTCATTTTAGAGAGTTCATTATTTGTTTGTACACAAAGATTGCGGTATGTTATTGTTTACGAAATTTTCAAAAGAAATGGATATTGATCTAAGTTTATTATATATCTTTTACATTTCAAGCATTCTTCAGGTAAAATGTGTCATTTAAAAGTCAATATTTGTGACTATGCAAAATTAAGATGTTTTATATTACAAAATTGATATTTCACTTGTTTGTTTGTATACATAAAAAGACTCGAGTCTTTGTTTACATAAATGTAACACAAATTCAAGATTAAAATATATCTATTATTCTTGCATTCAGAAGGTCAAAAATCTAATTGTTGGCGTAATTCTGTTCTTAGATTACGGTCATGGAGCCTGGTATTCAAAATACTATCTGAAATAAATCTCTCTCTCTCTCTCTCTCTCTCTCTCTCTCTCTCTCTCTCTCTCTCTGTGTGTGTGTGTGTGTGTGTGTGTGTGCGTGTGTGTGTGTTTAGAAGGCTTTGCGTTTAACAGACCGAGTCCTATCCTTTGTGACGTTAACATTACGTCTATGACGGTGTTATTGTGACGTCATAATGCATTGTCCTAGCGTATCCCAAACTTCCACCAGAGTTCGTTTGCTCACCTATTCGTAGGTGACGTAATGAGGCCTCGATGGGGAGTTTGAGCGTATCCAACATAACAAAACAAGCCGCCAGAAGGTAAGCGAAATAACGCTGCATACTTGATTTTAAAACCTAAACTACATGTAAATATGGAACATGTTTATGAATATGAAAGCATTGAAGATTTTTATCGGGGTCCATTTACAGAAGCGAGATATGGAGAGTACAAGAATGATGTATCAGTTGAATCCTGACTACTTTATCATGGACTCTGATGACAAAATTAAAATGGTAACTAAATATTCATAATAATCTGAAAAAGATTATACTTTAAACAGTTATTTGTGTTCCATATTTGTAAACAAAAGTAATTTTTACAGAGGGAATGTGTGTCACAGAGAAAGGTACAGAAAACCATCAGAAATATCTGCGACATCACAAAACAAAACGCAGACACTAATGTAAGTCTCTATCTGAATACTCTTATAAAGTGATCTCAACATTATTCTAGATTCATTAAATTTACAAACAATAAGCGATTTCCACGGATTGTGGATAGAACAGTGTACTGTAATGGGTACTTCTCTATATATACGTGTGTTCTTCATCTTATGATAAATTTTAGGAATGAAAACAATTCTTTTAGGACTTTTTGCCAAAATGGTTAACAGAAGAATATTTGTCATCTCTTCATGAAAGTAAAGAAGTAAGTAAATTGCGAAAAATAACATGATGTATAAATACACCGAAACACTAATGTACTACATAGCGACACTATGTACTGATGAAGATTATATAATACATAATCTGTATTGAAGGTGGGGGGGGGGGGGGTATAAACTGCGACGCTTCACGCTGGCGTATTACATAAAGCACATTAGAAGCATGACGGCTGGAGACTCACAAGCACTAACGAATTAGTATACCCAAACGATTTTGTTATAGAATTTTTGAAAACTTATTTGTAAATGTTTTAATATTGCTAAAACCACATATTTACCACAAAATTCCCCTTTCACCTTTATTTTTGTATTAGTCGCAAATATTTACTTTTAAAATTAATTCAATGGAAAAACAATATCCCCCAAATTAAAAACATTTTTTATTGGTGCATTGCATGCCGATTTACTTGCTGTTTGATAAAATAATAGAAAATCTCACATAAACAGAACAAAATCCTATTCCATATGATGCATCCAAAATCTGGGGTATCCTATGGCCTTAAACAAAATACAAAATGTACTTTCTGTGGTTTGTTATGTATACCGTCGCAAACATTCAGGAAAAATGCATAACCCGAGTTACATTCCGTTTAACAAAATAAAGAAAGAAATTTTATTATTAATATTTTTCTGTGTTGTTTTTTTTTTATAAATACATGTACATTAATTAAAGTACGTAAAATAAAGATATCATTAAAAATTACCTGACCCTGATTTGTTAGCATATTTGGACATGATTTGAAGAGGAAGCTCCTGGATTGCTAAGATTTTATGGGGTTTGAAATATGTCTCTTATGTAGCCATTTTTACAATTTTCTGTCATTTTTAATAAGGTGAAATTAATAAAATGACGCAGATTTTAAGGGGTTTTTGTTGTTGAAAAAATGCAAGTTCTCCCAATAAAATTGATTCAAGAAATCAAAAGATTTTGTCATTTCTTTCTCCTAGAGTGGAAGAAATTATTGCTTCTTTTATCGTTTACATTTTTCTAAACAAGATACCACATTTTACCTTAAATTTGAAATTTTAGGGGGGAAGCTCCCTCTTAAATCGGCCACTGACAATAAATCAGAAAACATATTTTTCAAAAATTTCAACCATGTCGCGGAATTCGTGAAATATACATGTATTTCATACACGAAGAGACGACATAAAAAGCCAGATATAGGGCTCACGGTGGGTGTGACCGGTCGACAGGGGATGCTTACTCCTCCTAGGCACCTGATCCCACCTCTGGTGTGTCCAGGGGTCCGTGTTTGCCCAACCATCTCTTTTGTATTGCTTATGGGATTTATGAGATTGATCACTGTTCGTTATCTTCACCTTTCATTAGACTAAACCCAAATTGCGTTTTCATAGTTGTAAATGGCAAACAGTGGATTTCAACATGAAATAAGCAGAATACACACAGTGAATGTAAATATACAACAATAAAACGGAGTGGAAAACTTAATATATTTCACAAACTGTGACAAGATTCTGTAGTTTCTGATATCATAGGATTAAACATTCTTTTTTAAAGAATTTATTGATGTGTAAACTCTGGACAATTTACGTAGAAACTGAATAAAAGTGAGAAGTGAATAGTTTCCTTGCTGGGACTCAGTACATTACCAATCGTAACTACTCGGCTATTTCCGTAACCGCAAATGAACCTCGTATGTGGATCGACGCCATCAGAGTCTGTTGCCATGTGTACACAAATACAACTATGACGCCACAGTCGTACGTTATAATATGAAACGCGAGCTTTCAAATGCATCTGAGATATCATACATATCTAAGGTATTCAGGCGAATACTATCTATTTCCACTTAAATATTTTATTTCAGTGAATAAGATGTTAATATAATGATACCAAAGTTGAATCTGAGGTGAAAATATAAATAACACATTATACAGGGATTCAGTTCTTACCCTTTAACCTCATCCACAGGCGCGCTTCCGGTGAAGAAATGCATCGATTTGATGCAATTCTTGCGCCGATCCACGTCCGAGTCTTCTTAACGGTTACGGAAAAGGGCGAGCGCGTGATCCGATTGAGTACATTACGTCATTTGTTTCGAGGCGCGAATTAGCCTGGTACCCGAGGCCTTCGTTCTTTGAACATCGGAAGGCCTCGGGTACCAAACTAGGCGCGAATAGATACTTCGCGTTTTCGGATTTATTGATGTGTATTAAACTCTCATTCAGCTTTATTTTTGTCCAATCAAAACAATTGCAATAAATAACATTGGAATTATACCGAGCGAAGCTCGGACGGGCCGAAGGCCCGTCCGCGAAGCAAAGCTTTAAAAGTAACACGTATGTAAAAGAAAAAAGTCAAATCAGCAAAACAAAAAGAGATAATCTCTATATACGTTCACTGAAATTTTCGTGATCCATATGGGCGCCGCCATTTATTTTTTCCATTACCTGCTTCAACAGTTATTCGTGTTTTATTTTGAATGCCAATAATAGAAGACTCTAACGTGCAATTCGTAATTTAAACACTCAGTTTGTTCAAAGTGAATAGTATAATTATCATTGTAACAGGTTTTAGCAAATAAATACATATAAAACCGTAATACGACTAAATAGATGAACGAGTTCATGAGTTTCTTTGAATAAGAATATACGATAAAATTACGGTTACTTTTTTACCATTTTGAATTTATTGGTTAATTTTTTTTAGTTTTAACGGCCTTTTTCATTGCATACGGAATGTATTATTGTTGTTTATAATATGTTTGCTTTGAAAAAGAGAAAAAAGTTGAGGCTAAATGTGACGTCACAATGCACAGTTTACGTCGCCTTGCGTTTTATTTCCCGCGTTCAATGAATAGGCGGATCATGTAAAACTGTTGTCCCCATATTAACCCCTTTAATACCGAGCGAAGCTCGGACGGGCCGAAGGCCCGTCCGCAAAGCAAGGCTCTAAAGGTAACACGTATGTAAAAGAAAAAAGTCAAATTCAGCAAAAGAAAAAGAGATAATCTCTATATACGTTCACTGAAATTTTCGTGATCCATATGGGCGCCGCCATGTATTTTTTCATTACCTGCTTCAACAGTTATTCGTAATTTATTTGAATGCCAATAATAGAAGACTCTGACGTGCAATTCGTAATTTAAACACTCAGTTTGTTCAAAGTAAATAGTATAATTATTATTATAACAGGTTTTAGCAAATAATTACATATAAAACCGTAATACGACTAAATAGATGAACGAGTTCATGAGTTTCTTTGAATAAGAATATACGATAAAATTACGGTTACTTTTTTACCATTTTGAATTTATTGGTTAATTTTGTTTAGTTTTATAACGGCCTTTTTCATTGCATACGGAATGTATTATTGTTGTAAAAATAATTGTTTGCTTTGAAAAAGAGAAAAAAGTCGAGGCTAAATGTGACGTCACAATGCACAATTTACGTCGCTTTGCATTTTATTTCCCGCGTTCAATGGATAGGCGGATCCTTTAAAACTGTTCTCCCCATATAAACCCCTTTAATATTGAGATCTTACTGGGTTATCAACGCAAGGAAAATTTCATTAAAAATATATATTTTTAAATGAATCATAATCTACCATACTTAACGGAATTATGATTACCACTTGGGACACTCCAATGACCATTACATGCTTCGCTCGGTCCAACGGTCACACCGTATACATATTATTGAGATGTTACTGGGTGTTTAGCGCAAGGAAATTTCATTCAAAATATATATTTTTAAATGAATCATAATCTACCGTACTTAACGGAATTATGATTACCACTCGGGACACGGAGTTACGTACATGCTTCGCTCGGTCCAACGGCCACATCGTATACATATTATACCGAGCGAAGCTCGGACGGGCCGAAGGCCCGTCCGCGAAGCAAGGCTCTAAAGATAACACGTATGTAAAAGAAAAAAGTCAAAATCAGCAAAAGAAAAAGAGATAATCTCTATATACGTTCACTGAAATTTTCGTGATCCATATGGGCGCCGCCATTTATTTTTTCATTACCTGCTTCAACAGTTATTCGTGTTTTATTTTAAATGCCAATAATAGAAGACTCTAACGTGCAATTCGTAATTTAAACACTCAGTTTGTTCAAAGTGAATAGTATAATTATCATTGTAACAGGTTTTAGCAAATAATTATATATAAAACCGTAATACGACTAAATTGATGAACGAGTTCATGAGTTTCTTTGAATAAGAATATACGATAAAATTACGGTTACTTTTTTACCATTTTGAATTTATTGGTTAATTTTGTTTAGTTTTAACGGCCTTTTTCATTGCATACGGAATGTATTATTGTTGTTTATAATAGTTTGCTTAGAAAAAGAGAAAAAAAGTCGAGGCTAAATGTGACGTCACAATGCACAGTTTACGTCGCCTTGCGTTTTATTTCCCGCGTTCAATGAATAGGCGGATCATGTAAAACTGTTGTCCCCCTATAAACTCCTTTGATAGCGAGCGCAGCGAGCCAGCGCGGAGCACTGGCTCGTACTGCGAGCTCTAATGACTAGAGCGCGGGAAATAATCCGAGCTAAATCTCAACCTCTAACAAGAATTTTTTTTTTTTTACGCCAATCCCAAAAGTCCCTCGTACAAAATGGCGGATGGTTCGATTCGTAAAATAATAATAAAAAAAAAATCTTTGAAGTATTACAAACCTTTCTTATTTCTAAGGAAAGGATGACAATCATATTCTTCCCCCTTTCTTTTTCTTTTTAAAATATTGTCTAAAGAAATGTAAACAGTCACGTCACAACTACCATGCTACGTCACAACACGCTCGTTGCATTTCCCGCAAAACTGGTTCTTACATTGGCGAGAAGAGCAAGACAGTAATCCTACGTATTAACAGTGAACCAGATCAGTTTTTCTTGTTTTCAATATGAATTTTTTGAAAATGTATTCAGATATGCTGCGCTCGCCCCAACGGTCACACCGTAATCATATTATTGAGATGTTACTGGGTGTTTAGCGCAAGGAAATTTCATTCAAAATATATATTTTTAAAGGAATCATAATATACCGTACTTCACGGAATTGTGATTACCACTCGGGACACGGAGCTACGTATATGCTTCGCTCGGTCCAACGGTCACACCGTGTACATATTAAAGATATTCGACATCAGTAACAATGATTACGCAATTGAGTCACCCATAATGCCTCCGGAAAAATGTCGCCGTCACTGCGGAATACTTCTCATTGACAAACCCGTAGATAAAACAAATAAATAATTTGGAAAGCACCACAAATGATTTTAAATTCCAGATAAGCTTTCCAATATCTTCGTTCATTTTGTTGTGGATAATTGCTTGATTTGAAAGAAAAACAATCGCAGCTAATCATGAGGTCACAATGCACTGTTTACATCAACCGCGTTATATTTCCCGCGTTAAAGCCTCAAGTCGTGTTGTAAGATGTTATTGGTCTTCGCTCGTCTCAACGGTCACACCGTAAACATATTATTTGTCATATTCATGTTTACGAAAACAAGATTTGTTGAATGCTGATAGACTACACATTCTCTTAATATTTTTTTCACTAGAATTATGTCCAAGGTATCATTGAACGGGCACGAGATATCCTACGAGAGGAAGAGGCCTAGAGGCGAGATCGAGGGTAAGTGGACGTTATTTATATTCGTCGGTGTCGGGTCTTTGTGCGAGCTACAGGATTCTCTCAGTTATTCAGATATTTTAAACTAAACTCTCACTTCTAATGATTCAATGTTATGCCTCGTTCACACGAAGAATTTAATTCGCATTAAACGTAAGTTAATGCGAATTAAATCTGAACCGCGTTCACACGGAGATTTTAATGCGCATTAGTTTACTTCGAATTGAAATTGACGTCGCGATTTAATGCGAATTAAATTTACTTCGCATTAGCTCCGTGTGAACGCGCGCTAAGCGAAGCTAATTCGCATTAAATGTACACGCATGCGTAATGGCAAATTTGGGTCACATGCATCATACCCATGGTCAACTATATATATTTATTAATGTCAGTTTTGTACGAAAAACTAAGTAAAATGATAATAATCACTAAAAACATGTACAAACAGCATGTCATTAAATAATGTCAGACGTAAATCTGTGCTCTGCATAGGCACACTGAGTAATATATGTGGAAGGAATTGTTTTTATCTGTAATAACAATTTCCTCAACCATGCACTGGATCAGCAAAGTTAATTAATAGTTCTATCGGTTTCTGAACCATAGCAAATAGACCACGTCCAGTTTGAGAATTTTGAAAAATCACCATTCTGCTAAAACACAAATTGTATTCTAGATTACAGTAGAGAGCAAGGCAGACTTGGAAGGGAAGAAGAAATGTTAGGAAATCACGAAGAACGAAGACCTCATTGGCAAAGATCATGGAGAATTACAGGTACACTGGATATTCTCACCATTTCCATTGCAATAATATTCTATCAAGAAAAATCGCAACTTTTCTGACATCTGATTTAATATTCTAAGGTTGAAATATTTCTTCACTTCCATTTATTCAGAATATGCAGTCTGCTTTAAGTCTGGAAGATAGGGAAGATTTCTTTGTTCCAAGGAAACTGTTCTTCTTCAAGATTGACACCTTCAATTTCAAACCAAGTCCACAGGTAAAATTCTAATAGAAGTTGCTAGAATGTACATAACGGAGAAAACTAGGATCCTTATTCAAAATACAATGAAATGATCCACATGTGTCTTAGAAAGGATATGTAACCACTACCAGACAATGTCATCCTCATCTGGTTTTAAAATGTTAGAGATTCACAAACGATTCATAATTTGATTAAAATTCACAGAACTTTTGTTGTCTTTCTTGAATCGTGTGTCATACTGTTGGATTGTGAATTGCTGACTTTGTTTCTGGTTTTGTCCACATCTAGAGCGAGGGTCAAATCTCTGAGACAAACGTCGATGTCCAGTATCACAGACCTTCTACCTCCGCACAAGATTGCACTCCGGGTGAAAAGGTATGGATGTACGACATGTGATGTGAATGATATCAACCTATACATTACTGATGTTTGCAACATAGATTTATAATCCCCTTCTATTTTCATACAGGTCACTCGTGGTAAAGGAAACCGCTCTTGGAGGAAACGGGTCCTTAGATTCTTCGGGTTTCAGTAAAGTTGGAACCATATGTTGCAGTTTAAATAAACATCAAAGAAACTTTACTGAAAACACGAGAACAATTAAAGATATTGATATTAAATTTGTTGATCAACAATGAATTTATATTTGTGATTCTTATTTTGAACTACTCTTGGGCCTGAATTTCCAGTTTTCACCACTGTCGTCCAATCAGAGAGTAGTAGGCAGAGTCCAGACATCATATCTTATTTGAGAGAGAGAAAGAGAGAGAGCAAGCAACAGTGTAGTGAGGGGGTGGGGTGTCACACACAACCACTATCACATTAGATGACGTCATTTGGACAAAAAAAAAGATAAATACATGTAAAGAATATAAAGAATAAAGAAATTAAAAAATGAAAAAGGCCAAGGAACGTTTTATTCCAACACGAGACATCATTTGTGAAAACTTTAATACTTTCAGAAGAAAGCTTCGCGGCCGGAATTTGTTTTAACGAACTGCTCTGCAATCTGAATACTTGATACAGTATATCAGGGAGACTTTTGTATAGACAAAGACTAATATGCAGTTGTTTAGGTCCTGTTGTGTCATGGTACTAAGCAAATACGTCCTAGTTTTACGCAGTGATGAAAAGACTCTTTCAGCTGTCGCGGTAGTCACTGGGATAGTCATGGGCATTTTCAGAAGTTTGTCGACAGTTGTTAAGGGGTATCACCGCTACAGCACACTTCATCGCAATCCGTTACTATTCTAAAATCATAATCGCTCTCACTTGTAGTGTTGCCGCCATCTTTGAATTCATTTCCTAATTTATTGACCTATCTACTGGTTGGGGTACATGTTTGTGGGTATTCTTTCTGTATCCTTGAATCGGCATCACAAACATAAGAAGTTACATCAACCGGTTTTTGGTTTAACAGAAAGAAGGTATTTTCTGTTGTTGATTCTTTAATTTTGTTTGTTTTTCTGTTGTGAATGTTTTACAGCCCTTTTGCAGACTCTTTGAAAGACTCCTTTTTGTCCCAGACCTGTGTTTGTTTGTAAGGTACTATAGGAACACAATGATTTGGTTCATACAGCGATACTTTCCTGATGTCATCATCACCATCCCTAGACCACATGATGGTTGCTTCTAGCACTTCCGATTTGGGTTCCTTTTTGTTAGGTGAGGATATACTGAATGAATTGGAACTTGGAATACAGTTGTCAAAGCGATTAAGACTTGCCCATTCTCTATCTTGACACGTTAGCAAGATGACGCCATCGACCATTTTGACCTGGTCTGTTTGATTCACACCAGTGATTGGAGAGATCATAGATGTATCATCCTGTACACTTCTGTACTTGAAATCTGGATTCTTTAACACATTCAGTAACAGGGTGGTGTAAGTAGTACAATTCACAATCAGTAAAGATGTTCATCGCCAGTAATAATAAGAGACGCAGGATATCTGATACCATTTCCTCTTTGATTAACTTCTGAATAGGTGTTATTAACAACAAAACAAATGCATTTTTATGAATCTATATAATGTAAATTTTATATAAACAAGATGAGTTTGTGAAACACCCCCCCCCCCCTCCCCGATAATGGCCAATTCCAAAGATGGTCAAGGTCACAAGGACAAATATCTTAGTACCAGTAGAAAGATCTTGTCACAAGAAATGCTCATGCGCAATATGAAATCTCTAATATTTACCATTTAGAAGTAATGACCAATATCAAATTTTTATGCCCCCGAGATCGAATCGGGAGGGGGGGGGGTAATTGTTTTTGTCCTGTCATCATTCTGTCTGAAACTTTAACCTTGCTAATAACTTTTGAACATTAAGTGCTACAGCTTTGATATTTCACATGAGTATTCCGTGTGACAAGACCTTTCCGTGGGTACCAACATTTTTAGCCTGTGACCTTGGAGTTTGACCTACTTTTTGAAAACTTTAACCTTGTTAATAACTTTTGAACAGTAAGTGCTAGAACTTTGATATTTCACATGAGTATTCCTTGTGGCAAGACCTTTCCGTAGGTACAATCTAATTAAAATTAGATGTTGGATCCGCTCGCATACTCGCTACACAAACATCTAACAACATCCCGTAGAGGGTCACGTCAGAGGTCAAATTCGATTGACCAATGAAATCACCGCTGGCAAAATCATTGAATGTTTGTTGAAGCCGATAAATCTAGAGTGATACCGAATTTGACCTCTGGCGTGACCCTCTATGGGATGTTTTTAGATGTTTGTGTAGCGAGTATGCGAGCGGATCCAAGATCTAATTTTAATTAGATTGCCGTAGGTACCAACATTTTTTACTCTGTGACCTTGGAATTTGACCTACCTTTTGAAAACTTTAACCTAGCTAATAACTTTGGAATAGTAAGTGCTAGAGTTTTGATATTTCACATGAGTATTCCTTGTGACAAGACCTTTCCGTGGGTATGTTTGACCCTGTGACCTTGGAGTTTGATCAACTTTTAAAAATTTAACATTCGTCATAACTTCTAAATGGTAAATTTATATTAGAGCTTTCATATTTCACATGAGCATTTCTTGTGACAAGATCTTTCTACTGATACCAAGATATTTATCCTTGTAACATAGGCCATCTTTAGAATTGTCCATTATCGGGGGCATTTGTGTTTCACAAACACATTGTTTGAAAGTAGGTCAAATGCCAAGGTCAAAAGGTTTAGTACACACGGAAAAGTCTTGTCACAAGGAATACTCATGTGAAATACCAAAATTCTAGCATTTACTGTTCAAAAGTTATTAACAAGGTTAAAGTTTTCAATAAGTAGGTCAAACTCCAAGGTCAAGGTCACTGGGTAAAAAATGTTGGTACCCACGGAAAGGTCTTGGAACAAGGAATACTCATGTGAAATATCAAAGCTCTAGCACTCACTGTTCAAAAGTTATTAACAAGGTTAGTTTTTAAAAAGTAGGTCAAACTCCAAGGTCAAGGGTAAAAAATGTTGGTACCTACGCAAATGTTTTGTCACATGGAACAGTCATTCGAAATATCAAAGCTCTAGCACTCACTATTCAAAAGTTATTAGCAAGGTTAAAGTTTTTAAAAAGTAGGTCAAACTCCAAGGTCAAGGGTAAAAATATTGGTACCTAGCAAAAGTTTTGTCACAAGGATAATCATGTGAAATATCAAAGCTCTAGCACTCACTGTTCAAAAGTTATTAGCAAGGTTAAAGTTTTCAAAAAGTAGGTCAAACTCCAAGGTCAAGGGTAAAAAATGTTGGTACCCATGGAAAGGTCTTGTCACAAGGAATATTCATGTGAAATATCAAAGCTCTAGCACTTACTATTCAAAAGCTATCAGCAAGGTTAAAGTTTCTGACAGAATGACAGACAGAACAAAAACAATTTGCCCCCCCCCCCCCCCCCCCTAAAAATTCAAAAACATACATGTTACTTACAGAGTAAGTGATATTTTAAAAATCCCACAGATTCACAGAATATGTCCTAAATGACGTTCTTTTTAAGAGTAACAATGTCCAGCAGTCATTGTGCGAAATTCCTGACTTAACAGCAGCCCACATCTCTGCTGAAATCCTCCACATTTCTATCTGCATTGAGTTCTGGCTGTAAATTGTATACCCAATTTTTCAGATACCCCATAAAAAAATTGAGCGGGTTCAGGTCAGGGGAATGACGGGTCATACATTTGGGATTTTGAAAGAAATGAAGTTTTCATCAACTGTTTCATGCAACCAATCCACAACAAATCGGGTAGTGTGTGGGTTCGCCCTATCCTGTTGAAACCAGATTTCCTTTGGATTTATGCCTTTTCTGATTAACTCGGAAGGATTTTTTCTTTAAAACTTCAAGGTTACAAATGCAAATAAAATTACCCATGTAGATTTTGTCTGGGCTTTTGACCATGAAAAACAATAGGCTTCTTTCTCTCATCATAGGGAACAGGATTATCCTAATCTTGTAAGTACTGATTTTGTCTGACTCACAAAATGGATAGTTGCACTGCACCATTCCATGATACCACTCAACTATAAAAGGTGTATTAAAACAATCTACAACTTCAATAGATTAGAAATTTCAATCTTGTTTATTCACAAAATCTTGATTTGCATAAATATGGGCAATGTACAATACACTTAGGTTTGTAATCACATGAAGAGATGATGTGTGTTATGTACTGCTTTATATTGACACAAAAAGTTGACATATGAAATTATTTATAAAAATCGCAACTGTTACAAAAATTATGAAATAAGTTATTTTAAAAAGCATTAGAAACGGCATATAAAAATTTATACATTTATGAGATGAGCAAGTCTAGAGACATACAAGAAATATGTAATAATGTACATACACTGTTTAACACAACGGAGATAATTGTTATAGATGAAAAGTGGAAAAAAAACTTTGAAATTCACTTCATTGAGTGACAAAAATGCAATTTTAGTAGGCAGTCGTTTGGAAAAAAGCTAAAAACTCCATCATCTAGAGATCAACTGCTTTATGTGTTAAACCTATCCAACAAGACAGTAAAATTTAAAAGGACAAGGAAAGTGTTTATATTTACTGATATTTATTTTCCCATTTGTTTTTCGAAAGGAAGCCAGACATTATGATGTTTGTTCGTTTGTGAGATTGCACAATTAAGGCAGACCACCCCGGGAAAAGTGGTGAGCTCTAGTTCTTGTGCCTCCAGGTACAACAGTGGGCTAAGTTGGTAGGCACCCTGTTTGCTTTTTATTCTACACTTCCATTGTCAATTCCAGTTAATTTGGTGTTTGGAGAGTACTTGTGTCTGTCATATATAGCAATTAAATACCTTTGTCAAGAATTTCAAAATATTTTTAATACAAAATTTTTGAGATCAAGTTTTAATTCATAAAAATACTTAAAAGACAACCAAAAAAAAAAGAAGAAAAAAAAGAAAAGATTTGTAATGGATGAATCAATTAATCCCATTCTGTATAAAACTTAGCTTTGTGAATAATGGCATTTACACATACTGGGACTTCTGGGAGGAAAACAATTCTTGGGAGACCTGTATTTACCAAGATTTTCATTTGGCTACAGGGTTATTTCAGCCATTATAACTAGGGTAATAGTTTGTTTCACAAAAATATCTTGAAGGGAGAAATTCAACCTATGGACCCATTTCCAACTTCACCCAATTACTTCAATGTTTATAAGTTTTAAACTGATATTGCAGTATAGCACTGAATCTTTCATTCTATGGCAGAAAACATTCTATCGCATATTCCGGAAACCCGTTCTATAGAAAGCTGTTGGTAAAGTAAACAAAACTTGTGATACAATATGTGAATACTGTATAAGGATATTGATATGTACATGTAAATTCTAATTTAAGACAGGAATGTAGCATCCCCCTAACCCCCCTTCCCTCCAACTTTATTTAACAACATACATGTAGTTTTCTCATTATTTTTACATGCAAAGTTTGATTTATCAACTGCATGACAACCCTCCCTCTTTGTTTTATAATTGTAGCGAATGGTAATTGATATGTAAGCGTGAACTGATGATTTTTATTCTTTTTTTTTTAAGTCAAGAATTCACAGACATGAACTTCTTCTTGATCATAGGTTCAAATGGACAGAAAAACAAATGGCTTTCCCCTTATACTACAGACACAATGATGATTAATATTTTAATAACGTTCCCATTTTGCTTCAAAACAGATGCATTCAATATATGTTTATAAAACCAATAAATCTCTTTCTCATACACACTTAATCGATGATAAAGGTGGTCACCTCCATTCATTTTTTTGTCATGAGATATAACAGTACACTGCCAAATAAAACCCTATGGACATATTTCACTGTCCACAGCTTCACACAACCCTGCGTTACACACATACAATGTAGCTAGGGTGTACCTTTGCAGTTCCCAAACACCGGGCCATCCATGAGTATTTCATGTAAGGGTTCTTCACTTAAACTACAGGTGTGACACAACTATCCACCGTATCATGACAATGGAGGACCGTCGATACTCCGGTCTGAAGTCTCGCCCTGACTCTCGTCTTCCTCCTCTGAGCTGATCTCCGGACCATCTCCCTGTGATGAGTCTGGGGGATTGTTCTGTACGTATCCTGTGTTGTTTTGTAAGTATTCCATGCTCTCATTGTTTTGTATGTTCCTTACATTCGGTGTCTCTTGATCACTGTCTTCATCCATCACAGGAGTCACATCAGGTCCAATGTCATACTCCAACAATTCATCGTCTGTCACGTGCCACGATTTACCCTCCACAAAGTCTGCAAATCTGAGCCAAAAATGTTCACTTTTAATACATGGTTTACCCTCTACAAAGTCTGCAAATCTGAGCCAAAAATCTTTAGTTAATACTTGATAATGCTTAATTTATAGTGCAAAATTGAAAAGGGTTATCACATACATCAATTAATTGAAAGTAGTATTCAAAATGTTAAGCTGACAATATCTTCCTATGTCAAGGGTGGATTTACCATGTGACCTAAACATCAATAGGGGTAATCTACTCTAATGCTTACCAGTGTACCAGGTTTGGTGTCAATCAAGCAACTAATTCTTAAAATATAGTAGACAATATATTACCCTGTCCAGTTTGACCCTTGATCATGTCACCTCAAAATCAATAAGGGTCATCTTCTGCTGAAGATGTACTAGTGTACCAAGTTTGATGTCTGTCAAGCAAAGAGTTCTCAACATGTTGAGTGGACAGTATATTCCTATGTCCAGTTTGACCTGTGACCTTTGACCATGTGACCTCATAATCAATAGGTGTCATCTTCTCCTTAGGATGCACTAGAGTACCAAGTTTGATGTCTGTCAAGCAAAGGGTTCTCAAGATATTGAGTGGTCGGCATATTCCTATGTCAGTTTGACCATGTGACCTCAAAATCAATAGGGGTCATTTACTCCTTAGGATATACCAGTGTACCAAGTTTCATGTCTGTCAAGCAAAGGTTTCTCAAGATATTGAGCAGACAATGTCTTCCTATGCCCAGAGTAGATTGACCCTTGAGTTTTGGACCTGAAAAACAATAGGGGTCCTCTTCTACTCATAACCAACCCACATATGAAATATCATTACGATCAAGTGAACGGTCTCAAGATATTGAGCGGACAACATGTGGTCTACCGATCGACAGGTGCAAAGCAATATGCCCCTCTTCTTAGAAGGGGGCATAACAAAGGATAACAGTCAGTGGACCTACAACACACAGAGTGATCCCTACCTGTCTGTCATAGAACATAAAACAAACAGTCTTATTTGAATAAACACTGATGCTCCTGAATTACAACAAAGTGGATCTATAAGACATTGTAGTTGTTTTGTTTTTTTGAAAACTTCCAAAAACGAGTTCAATGTTAAGGCCACAAGGTCAACAAATCTGGTATCGTTGGAAAGGCCTTCTCTCAAGAAATGCACATGCTAAATATAAAAGCAGTACCTCTTATGATTTGAAAGATATGGCTTATATTCAAATTTTCTCAAAATAGGTCAAAGTTCAATGTCAAGGTCACCAAGTCAAAGATTTTGTCATATATGATTGACAAAAACACTGACTTGTCCTTCTATATCGGTATGACATTCCGTGCTCTGATTGACAAAAACACTGACAAAGACTAAGTACACTGACCTGCCAGGAATTTTGAGCCGACTTATGGTTTTCCATGCATTACATTCTGGACTCTGACAGAAGCTCCTCAACTCCTCGAGGGCTTTCTTAGTCTCCTCATGGCCCTGCTCTTGGTATTCTTCTTCTGTAAGTAACTTGATCTTTGGCTTGAAAATCTTGTACCTGTAAATCCAAAATGTAACTCCATAAAAATTTAGTAATTGAATTAAAAAGAATTTATACTAAAATATAATACACTTAGTGGCAATTTTCTATCTAAAAATATATTTTTAACAAGAACTTAAATTAGAACCCTTCTTGTTAAAGTAATGGAAGGTCATAGCAAACTTCTAGGGCCAGCGAAAAACAGTTGGTTATAACCAAACTTCGTTATATCCAATACAATGTTCATTATTTTCCTCTCATCGGGGAATTTTACATTCACTTAAGCTTTCCTTTTGAAATTGACATCGCTTTCATCATAAACTAAGCTTGATTCGGTTGTCCAAGTAATCATTACCAAATATGGAGCATCATCATGGTTAAAGGTCATATTGGCTGTTCTGTTTAAAGTAACAAATGGGTCAACAATATATTGTAGCACTTAAATCTAATTCAGTCCTCTTGTTCCAAAGATACTTCATAACAAATTTGAAAAGAATTGGAAGGATAGTCATCAAGAAGTAAAAAAATTTCTATTGTTCACACATAACTGCCCATTTTGGCCCCACCCTAATACCAAACCCCTACCCCTGAGATCATCACGTTTACAATTTTTGTATCAATAGCACTAAAGAAGATGTTATTTAGTGTTTTACACCTAAACACTATATACCAAGTTTGGCCCCACCCTGGGGTCAGAACCTCTACCCCGGGGCTCACGAAATTTACAATTTAAGGTAGAAGCTTCCTTGCTCATTATTACTATATACTCACTTTCTCTGGTAGATGCCCATGAGTATAGAAGATATTTTTTTTTAAATAAATAAATTTTACAGTTTTTACCCCAAAATTAAGACCCTGTTGGGGAAGAGGTGGGGGAGTCATGAAATTTACAAATTCTGGTCTCCTTCACCTACAGATGTTATATACCAAATTTGGTCAAAATTGGTCCAGTAGTTTTTGTGAAGAAGTTGTTAATGGATGACAGACGCACAACGACGAACACGGACCAATAGCAATAGGTCACCTGAGACCTAAAAAAATTCATAATTCATGTAAAAGCATTTTATTGTATAAATAAATATCACTTTGCAATAAGCATTAATTTGTACCTGTCTTGCCTACAATGTGAGAATATGCAAGATCATAAATATCAAGTTAGCGGAACTCTCTTGTAAAGAAGTTCGGAAAAGCATGTCGATCTTGGACATATTTTGTTTATTCAAACATGGCATCAGAAGACGATTTAACCCGTGCTTTCCACATTTAAAAGCATTTTTAAATGAAAGGTGTGTAAAAATGTCTGGATACAGGAAAAATGAACTCCTGAATTTAGCTCATGAAGATATATGTTTTTATTATATACCCATTAATGTATTGTTCGTTGATACTGTGGATTTCACAGCGTGTGATCCGGTTTTCCGGATCACCACACTGTGGTTTTCTGATTCCGTATCAGTATCCTCTGAAACTGATGCCGTCACAATGACGTCACAATGCATCAACGCAACGTTATTTGTGGAAAATATTGACCGCATCACAAAACAAAACTACGTACACAAAACATAATTTCATGGTATGTCTGTGTTTTTGATAATTTGGATTACATTTATCATCTTATAAATGTGGATTTAAAATGCAGAAGGAGGTATATAATAAATTTATCATTACTACAATAACTTGATCCGAAGAGTTGGATCACGTCTCGTTGACAGGCGCGGATCATCAGATCAAACTCGACGCTTCGCGTCTCATGTGATCTGATGATCCGTGCCTGACAACTCAACGTGATTCGACTCTTCGGATCAAGTTACTGTAGCAATAATATATATTTACGCAAGCCCTTCTCAGCTTTGGAAATTTCCTGGCTGACAGCAGTGGGGAAAAATCCAACACATTTCCATTAAAATCTATCATTTGTAGATATTTCTGCGTATTTTGTTTCTTTCTTGAATCAATACTACAGTATACTGCAATGTAATGATAGTGCACCATATTGTTAAAATCAGGTGAATTGATCACGACAAAAGTTGGAGAACTGGTATTATTTACCAACATGCCCAAATTCTCGCATATTCTGGGTCTCGCGAGACTTTGAAAGGGGAAAGTAAAATCGCGATCTTGCGTATTAGATGCACTTACAATTTTTATTTACTAGTTTTAATGACTCAATCACCTTCCAAGCACCAATAAAACACTAAATCAATGCCCAAAATTAGTGCATTCACACTCTACCAACAAGAATTTCATAATGATCTTTGACCTTGCCAAGATGACATTGGCCCAGAGTATTGAAGCACACTCTGGTCACTGGCAAGCCCTTAGTCAGGTTTGAGTTTGACTTGTAATGCATCTTTATTAAAATGAGATGTGTAGTACTGCGTGGTATCTATATATGAATGAGCTGCTAGAATATCTATAAGGTCTGGGTTTCCAAAGTCCAGCGGTATGAAACACACGTCAGCTCTGGGGGAAGTCAAGACAGCAACTGAATTGTATTTACAACTAAAGGGTTGAAAGTTATCGAAGTCCAAATCTGATCTAAAATAGTATTGATTTTCACTACATATGTAACAATGACAGACAATGATTTCATTATGCTAGCTAAATTTGTCTTCAAGTTGAGATGATTGTAATTAGAATACATACCTAATAAATCTAGTCAGCCTATTGTTAAATAATTCAGCAGGAAGATTGTACAAAGTAATCAGGGTCACAATGATGGCCACTGATGCCTCACGAATCTGTGTCCCATTGTAGATAAATCCCAGTGCGATCAGCTGTAACCCCCACTTTATCAGATATAGAGTTCTGGGTTCTGTCACTGGACCATAACGATAGCAGACAGCAAAGCTGATAAGGGCCGAGACACAAATGTATCCCACAATCCACTGCCAATAATCCATGAAGATGCTGGATGAGGAATCCAATACATTTCGTACAATGTATGTACAAAAAGATGAGTATAGGGAGAGCCCTATCGCCATTAGTATATAGCCAACTTTCTTAAGGCTCTAAAATGCATGTAAAAAGAACTCTGTGTAGTTTATCTGAAGATGAGAAATATGATAACATGATGTAAGGTACAATTATATATACAAAAAATAGTGATCAAGTTAAGCAAGAGTGCTGTGTGAATAAATGCACACATTAGTATAGAAACAATAGTAGCTTAGATCTCTGATGTAAAGGAATATAAATCGCACACAAATACTTTCAATTTTATCAACATGAACCAAATCCTTTCACTGCAATCAGGTGGCCATTAGTTTCAAAGAGAAAAAAAGATCATAAAAGTTTCCCTGTTCTTCAAAATTTCAAATAAAATTAATCTGTTTTCCAAGTAAGAAACAAATCTACTAGGTTTCTCGTATATATACGCATTTACTTCTACATAGAGGATCTAGGACAATCTAAATATAGACTTGAAAGTTTTCCATTATCATTTGAATATTGTATTGTTTTTGTAAATAACTTGATCGGTTAAGGGCTATTCCAGCAAAAAACGTATGGGGGGGGGGGGGGGGGGGAAGGCACGGCAGTCGATATTTTTTTGGATGGGTGGGGGTGATTTGGGAAAATATATTTGTATGGGTGGTTGTCTTTCAGGTTAAATAAAAAACATGGGTGCCTGTGAATTTTGATAAAAATGAAAACATATCACGCTACGTTTCTATTATTACAAAAGTAGAAGAAAAGCGGAGCCATTCTACAGACCCTGAAACGTGCTACTACACCAGTTGCACGGTACGGTTCAGTACGCTTTATGAACGGTACGGTTCGTTTCTTGCACGGTACGGTACGCTTCTTGAACGGTACGGTTCGCTTCTTGCACGGTACGGTTTGCTAAAAATAGCTGCACGCTTTGTGAACGGTTTGCACGTTTTATTAATGAGGTGGGTGTGGCCTGAACGCTTTGACTTCGTATAAATTGTACGTTTCGATAGTTTGTTTTCACTTGATCGGTCTTATTCGGCTCTTTGATTATCGGCTGCAGGATTTGTGGTTGTGTTAGAATGTGCACACGGGGAAATGAGACGTTATTTTTGATTGCTTCGATGGAATAATTCCATATTGATAACGTACATAAAAGTTATGAATAAAAGTTTTTAGAATTTGCTTAAGTCTAAGTCTTAATGGTTGTTATTACGTTTCAATTTGTTTTTCATTTCTCATCAGACATTTATTAATTTACGATTTTATAAAAAGTTGTTACATGAACTGCTCCCCGACATGGGCGTGCGTAAGTGTAAAAACAAAGCGTATTAAGTTTCCGGATATGAATTACAGTGCCTAAATTGGAAAAGTTTTTAAGAAGAAGTGAATTTTGTTTTGAATACACTAAAGTCGCAAATGACACAATGATTATTTTCTGCACTTCCCATTTATTGTGATTTATCATCGGCATTATGAAAGATCCAGGATATCTGCACGTGAAGTTTGTACGTCCTTTTTTGTCAGCATTCAGTCATTCATAATTAATAATGTTAGATATTTGTTGCATTTGTCTTTGAATCAAATAAAATGATGATAATACATATATATTCCTATCCTTTATCACGCGAAGTCCGATTTTCATTTCCCTGACTTTATTTTTGATCACTGAAAATTGAATTAAAAAAAATTAACAGAAAAGTAAGGTAAGTGTATAGTTTGCAATAAAAATGTTTCATATACCTTTTCTATATATTGTTGAAATACTTGAAAATGCTGAAATGAATAATTTTTTGCGGCCGATTTGATGCTTTGCATCAATTTAACTTGTTTACATTCTTTTACACATGTATGTATCTATTTATTTCTCTGTCGATGTAATTAAAAATTGTTTATTAGTGTATATAATAAATCCGCCAATCTACATCTATCTATATGGGTCGTTATCAATGTAGAAGAGAAAAAGATATGTCAAAATTATTGCTAATAAAGTAATGAAAATATTACAGTGTAGAACATGACAATTTTTCTAATCGGTCTAGAAATTTCTCATATGATTCAGACACTGTACGTAGGAAAGTACATATTGAATACATTAACGCTACAAATATCAATTTCATCCGCACATATGGCTTCCACTTGTCTAATTTACGATATAACCCCCTTCCGTCGGGTGCTTGTGAATTTTCATTTTCTCACTGACAACTTTAACACCTACATTTCATCCCATGTCGCTGTAAAGGGTGCTTCCAAAATGCTGTAATCAGTGGTAATAGGGACAAAAAAACGAAGCCCTTGTGTATTTGTGGTATACCTGTATTCATTCATCCATGATGAGGTACACCGTAACTGTAGCAACAACCTGAATAGTTCACCTCATACCTGCACTTGAAGACGAAAACTTGAAGAATTCAGACGTAAGTAATATATTACATGTATTTAGATATTTTGTCTTTAAAAAAAGCAATCAGTCCCCATTCTCATACATTCTAGCACACTTTTTTTTTTTTAAATTACGCACTATTTTCCTTTTTTGAATATTCGCTAGGAAAAATCTGTTAAACATTCCTCAATTTAAACAAATAATAAAATGGTTCTGTGCTTTTCTAGCAGATCATTTTTATTTTATTATTTTTTTTCAGCATATCTCTAGGTCTCTCTGTCTGTCTCTTATTGAGTATAATATTATATTTACGTATGGTTAGAACAATGATTACATGTACAGTGTACATCCTGCACAATTACGAAAATAATCGTACAATGTGTTATTAGCAATGTACGTGTTGCTCAACAATTATCGTTTCCTACACCAATCACAAGAATCTTCTTTTAAAAAGCAAGTCGTCATTTTAATTCCAAAGAAATAAACCATTGTGGATTAAATTCAATAAATCATGTCGTAAATTTTGATAAAATGCTATAGTTCATGTTTACATTATCATACCCATGAACTATGAAGTTTAACATACATGTATGCATAATATGTGTATGCCAAGGGTCGAAATTTGGTTTAGGATTTTTTGTGAAATTATTTATGCAGATTATATTATCGATTAACGAAATGTCGCTTCGAGCGATTTCGTTAATCGGGAGTCGAGGATCTGATTTTAATATATGATAGATTGATAACAGGGAAAAAATGTCATAAAAAATTGCACTAAAATAAAACAATGCTATAGTAGTATTCCTAAGCGCAAAATATGAATTTGATATAAAACTTGTGAAAATTTGTTATCGACCAACTGATTTTACGTTGATATGGATGGACATTTAATAAGAAATTATGATAAGAATGAACAAACCCTTAATACTTCATTATAAGTTAATAAAATGAAAAAATTAACTTGTGTATTTCACGAAAAGTTAATTTATGATTATTAAATGTTGCATATTATTTCAATACTAATTGATTGATTTGGTACGGTATGTGCAAATCAAACAAATAATGATTGGTAATTGTAAAAACAATCACTTATTCCTAAGTGCAGATGCAACTGGCGGCGAAAAAGTTAACGACTCTAACGATGAGCAGACTGATTAAACGCGAGCGTTTTTGATCTTCCATGAAAATAAGTTTTAATTTAAAAAAAAAAAGAAATTAGTTAATTTTCAAAAGAAAATTTCAACCCCTGGCATTTAACAATCCCGTTCCACCCAGCTAATGCCTGCAGAAAAAATGGCAGTCAAGTGAAAAAGTGGGTCACGTGACATAAATTGCACGTTTTCTGCACGGTACGGTACGCTTTCGGGCTTTTGGGGGCGGGGTTTGCATAATATTATCCTGCACGCTTTCTGAACGGTACGGTTCGTTTCTTGCACGGTACGGTACGCTTCTTGAACGGTACGGTTCGTTTTTTGCACGGTACGGTACGTTTCTTGAA